>NW_021822962.1:1992900-2182521 GCF_901001165.1 Salmo trutta
TTAGGTCAGTTTACTTACTGCTCAGCTCTTGGGACAAGTGTAGTCGATTATGCCATCACTGACATTGACCCCTCCTCCATTAGTGCATTCACTGTCAGACCACAGACACCATTGTCAGATCACAGTCAGATCAACGTGTTTCTGAAGAAATTAACCGGCAATACTCATTCAAAAAAACAGCCCAATAAACTCTACAACATAAACCCATCGTACAGATGGGCTCCAAACAGTGCAGAGAGATTCATTGAAACATTGAACTCAAATGAAATGATGAACTCTATACAGTTTTTCAATAACTCACAATACCAAAACAATAAAGATGGTGTCAATTCGGCTACTCAAAACATCAACTGCATATTCCAAAAAGCAGCATCGAAGCAAATTTGAGAAAACCAAAGAAATGCATCAGAAACAAAAAACAAAATGTTTCTGACAAATGGTTTGATAATGAATGTAAAACAATTAGAAAACACCTAAGACAAATGTAAAACGAAAAACTTAAGCAGCAAAAGAACCCAGAGCTACGATATGAATACTTTGAAACTCAAAAACAGTATAAACAAACACTGAAACGCAAGCAATTGAATTATACCAACAAGACACTTGATGAAATTGAAAACGCAATTGACCAAAATCAGTTCTGGGACATGTGGAACAATTTAAGCACAACAAACAAAACCTCGGCAAGACGGAGCTGCTCTTCCTCCCGGGGAAGGACTGCCCGTTCCATGATCTCGCCATCACGGTTGACAACTCCATTGTGTCCTCCTCCCAGAGTGCTAAGAGCCTTGGCGTGACCCTGGACAACACCCTGTCGTTCTCCGCTAACATCAAGGCGGTGACCCGATCCTGTAGGTTCATGCTCTACAACATTCGCAGAGTACGACCCTGCCTCACACAGGAAGCGGCGCAGGTCCTAATCCAGGCACTTGTCATCTCCCGTCTGGATTACTGCAACTCGCTGTTGGCGGGGCTCCCTGCCTGCGCCATTAAACCCCTACAACTCATCCAGAACGCCGCAGCCCATCCGGTGTTCAACCTTCCAAAGTTCTCTCACGTCACCCCGCTCCTCCGCTCTCTCCACTGGCTTCCAGTTGAAGCTATCATCTGCTACAAGACCATGGTGCTTGCCTACGGAGCTGTGAGGGGAACGGCACCTCCATACCTTCAGGCTCTGATCAGTCCCTACACCCAAAGAAGGGCACTGCGTTCATCCACCTCTGGCCTGCTGGCCCCCATACCTCTGCGGAAGCACAGTTCCCGCTCAGCCCAGTCAAAACTGTTTGCTGCTCTGGCACCACAATGGTGGAACAAGCTCCCTCACGATGTCAGGACAGCGGAGTCAATCACCACCTTCCGGAGACACCTGAAACCCCACCTCTTTAAGGAATACCTGGGATAGGATAAAGTAATCCTTCTAACCCCCCCCCCCAAAATTGTAAAGTGGTTGTTCCACTGGATATCATAAGGTGAATGCACCAATTTGTAAGTCGCTCTGGATAAGAGCGTCTGCTAAATGAAGTAAATGTAAATGCAAAGCCACAAGAATTAGCCATACAAGATGAGGGAATTCGGAAAACTTATTTTGATAATCTATACAAAAACATCCCACAAAAAGACTTACAACAGAACCAATTAGAAATTAAAGAAAAATGTAACATCCTTGAATCAGTCATTAAAAACAACCAAAATCCATTAGATTACCAAATCTATTAAATCAAAGAAGGCTTGTGGTCTAGACAACATCAGAAATGAAATGCTGAAAAACAGCACACCTGAGTTGCAAAATCCTGTGCTTAAATTGTTCAACATGGTTTTAACTTCTGGCTGCTTCCCTGATGTCTGGAACCAGGGGCTCATCTCCCCTATCCACAAAAGTGGAGACAAATCAGACCCCAATAATTATAGGGGAATTTGCGTAAACAGTAACTTGGGAAAGGTTTTCTGTAGCATTTTGAATTCAAGAATTCAAACCTTTTTTCAAGGAAAAAACTTAATAAGTAAATGTCAAATTGGCTTTCTCCCTAACCAATGCACTACTGCCCATATATACACCTTACACACACAAATTAATAAACACGTCCACCAAAAAAAGAGGGCAACATTTTGCTTGCTTTATTGACTTTAAAAAAGCATTTGATTCTATTTGGCACGAAGGGCTATTATACAAAATTCTCCAAAGTGGGCTTGGTGGTATGGTGTATGACTTAATAAAATGTATGTACACAGAAAACAAGAGTGCAATAAAAATCAAAAACCAAAGAACAGAATTATTTTCACAACGTTGAGGTGTGAGACAAGGCTGCAGTTTGAGTCCAAATCTTTTCAACGTTTATATCAATGAATTAGCAGACATGTTGGACCATTCTCCAGCCCCAGGACTCACACTATTTGACACAGAAGTGAAATACCTGCTATATGCTGATGACTTGCTACTTCTATCACCAACCAAAGAAGGTCTTCAACAGAACATTAATATTCTAGAGCAATATTGCCATAATTGGGCCCTGGCTGTAAATTTCCCAAAAACTAAAATCACGATTTTACCCAAAAAATACAGATGTCAGAAACACAAATATAAATTCACCCTAAACAACACCATAATTGAACACACTAAAAATTACACCTACCTTGGTCTGACCATATCTGCATCGGGAAACTTTAATATGGCAGTGAATGCACTCAAAGAAAAAGCCCGCAGAGCATTGTATGCAATAAAAAGGAAATTATTCAAAATCAACATCCCAATTAGAATTTGGACCAAAATATTTGACGATGTAATCCTACCAATAGCTCTTTTTATGGAAGAGAGGTTTGGGGGCCACTCAATAAACTGAACTTTAAAATGTGGGTCAAACATCAAATTGAAGCTCTACATGCAGAATTCTGTCGGAAAATCCTACAAGTCTAGAGAAATACACCAACTAATGCATGTAGGGCAGAATTGGGCCACTTTCCAGTAATAATGAAAATACAGAAAAGATCATTAAAATTTTGGCTACATCTAAATTCAAGTCCAAATTCAAGTCTGCAATTTAAAGCTGAGCTGAGCCCCCACATGTAGCAGGTCCAGTCTCTCTCTCTCTACAGTAACAGGTCCAGTCTCTCTCTGCAGTAACAGGTCCAGTCTTTATATATATAGTAGCAGGTCCAGTCTCTCTCTCTACAGTAACAGGTCCAGTCTATATATATATAGTAGCAGGTCCAGTCTCTCTCTATATAGCAGCAGGTCCAGTCTCTCTCTCTATATAGCAGCAGGTCCAGTCTCTCTCTCTATATATAGCAGCAGGTCCAGTCTCTCTCTATATAGCAGCAGGTCCAGTCTCTCTCTCTATATAGCAGCAGGTCCAGTCTCTCTCTCTATATAGCAGCAGGTCCAGCCTCTCTCTCTATATAGCAGCAGGTCCAGTCTCTTTCTATACAGTATCAGGTCTAGTCTCTCTCTATATAGTAGCACGTCCAGTCTATATATATATATATATATATACAGTAGCAGGTCCAGTCTCTCTCTATATAGCAGCAGGTCCAGCCTCTCTCTATATATAGCAGCAGGTCCAGTCTCTCTCTATATATAGCAGCAGGTCCAGTCTCTCTCTATATGTACAGTAGAAGGTCCAGTCTCTCTCTCTATATAGCAGCAGGTCCAGTCTCTCTCTATATATATAGTAGCAGGTCCAGTCTCTCTCTATATATAGCAGCAGTTCCAGTCTCTCTCTCTATATAGCAGCAGTTCCAGTCTCTCTCTCTATATAGCAGCAGGTCCAGTCTCTCTCTATATATAGCAGCAGGTCCAGTCTCTCTCTCTATATAGCAGCAGGTCCAGTCTCTCTCTATATAGCAGCAGGTCCAGTCTCTCTCTATATAGCAGCAGGTCCAGTCTCTCTCTATATATAGCAGCAGGTCCAGCCTCTCTCTATATAGCAGCAGGTCCAGTCTCTCTCTCTCTACAGTAGCAGGTCCAGTCTCTCTCTCTATAGAGTAGCAGGTCCAGTCTCTCTCTCTATAGAGCAGCAGGTCCAGTCTCTCTCTATAGAGCAGCAGGTCCAGTCTCTCTCTATATATAGCAGCAGGTCCAGTCTCTCTCTATATAGCAGCAGGTCCAGTCTCTCTCTCTATATAGCAGCAGGTCCAGTATCTCTCTCTATAAAGCAGCAGGTCCAGCCTCTCTCTCTATATAGCAGCAGGTCCAGTCTCTTTCTATACAGTATCAGGTCTAGTCTCTCTCTATATAGTAGCATGTCCAGTCTATATATATATATATACAGTAGCAGGTCCAGTCTCTCTCTATATAGCAGCAGGTCCAGCCTCTCTCTATATATAGCAGCAGGTCCAGTCTCTCTCTATATATAGCAGCAGGTCCAGTCTCTCTCTCTATATGTACAGTAGCAGGTCCAGTCTCTCTCTCTATATAGCAGCAGGTCCAGTCTCTCTCTATATATATAGTAGCAGGTCCAGTCTCTCTCTATATATAGCAGCAGGTCCAGTCTCTCTCTCTATATAGCAGCAGGTCCAGTCTCTCTCTATATATATAGTAGCAGGTCCAGTCTCTCTCTATATATAGCAGCAGGTCCAGTCTCTCTCTCTATATAGCAGCAGGTCCAGTCTCTCTCTATATAGCAGCAGGTCCAGTCTCTCTCTATATAGCAGCAGGTCCAGTCTCTCTCTATATATACCAGCAGGTCCAGCCTCTCTCTATATAGCAGCAGGTCCAGTCTCTCTCTCTCTACAGTAGCAGGTCCAGTCTCTCTCTCTATAGAGCAGCAGGTCCAGTCTCTCTCTATAGAGCAGCAGGTCCAGCCTCTCTCTCTATATAGCAGCAGGTCCAGCCTCTCTCTCTCTCTATAGCAGCAGGTCCAGCCTCTCTCTCTCTATAGCAGCAGGTCCAGTCTCTCTCTATATAGCAGCAGGTCCAGTCTCTCTCTCTATATAGCAGCAGGTCCAGTCTCTCTCTCTATATAGCAGCAGGTCCAGTCTCTCTCTATATAGCAGCAGGTCCAGTCTCTCTCTATATAGCAGCAGGTCCAGCCTCTCTCTCTATATAGCAGCAGGTCCAGTCTCTCTCTCTACAGTAGCAGGTCCAGTCTCTCTCTATATATCAGCAGGTCCAGCCTCTCTCTCTATAGAGCAGCAGGTCCAGTCTCTCTCTAAAGCAGCAGGTCCAGTCTCTCTCTCTATATAGCAGCAGGTCCAGTCTCTCTCTAAAGCAGCAGGTCCAGTCTCTCTCTCTCTCTCTCTACAGTAGCAGGTCCAGTCTCTCTCTATATATAGCAGCAGGTCCAGTCTCTCTCTATATATAGCAGCAGGTCCAGTCTCTCTCTATATACAGTAGCAGGTCCAGTCTCTCTCTCTCTCTCTCTCTCTCTCTATAGTAGCAGGTCCAGTCTCTCTCTATATATAGCAGCAGGTCCAGTCTCTCTCTATATATAGCAGCAGGTCCAGTCTCTCTCTATATGCAGTAGCAGGTCCAGTCACTCTCTATAGAGCAGCAGGTCCAGTCTCTCTCTATAGAGCAGCAGGTCCAGTCTCTCTCTATAGAGCAGCAGGTCCAGTCTCTCTCTCTCTCTATATAGCAGCAGGTCCAGTCTCTCTCTCTCTCTATATAGCAGCAGGTCCAGTCTCTTTCTCTCTGTAGCAGCAGGTCCAGCCTCTCTCTCTATATATAGCAGCAGGTCCAGCCTCTCTCTCTCTATAGCAGCAGGTCCAGCCTCTCTCTCTCTATATAGCAGCAGGTCCAGTCTCTTTCTCTCTGTAGCAGCAGGTCCAGTCTCTCTCTCTCTATATAGCAGCAGGTCCAGTCTCTCTCTATATATAGCAGCAGGTCCAGTCTCTCTCTATATGCAGTAGCAGGTCCAGTCTCTCTCTATAGAGCAGCAGGTCCAGTCTCTCTCTATAGAGCAGCAGGTCCAGTCTCTCTCTATAGAGCAGCAGGTCCAGGTCTAAGTCTCTGGAGTCACTATGTGGTATATTGTGTGGCATTTATTTACTCTCTCTTTTTAAATGTCTTTGTCTATTTAGGATTCTAATTATTACATTAAATGAGAACTTTGAATTATTGATTTACTAATGTGTTCTCTTACGGGAGTAGGTTAAGAATGATGATCAAGAAAAGAATCCTTATCATACAGTCAGTCAACACTCACACACACACACACACACACACACACACACACACACACACACACACACACACACACACACACATATTAACGTCATTTAGCAGACGCTCTTATCCAGAGCGACTTACATACCCTCCCTTATTCTCTTGCAGTTGTTGAATGACAAATATAAGATGTCTTGATGGTGCACACAGGACGCAGGAGGCCTGTGACTGCCGTTGCTGCCGACAGACCCCACAGTCGACACTGTAAATCAACCCTGGGGATGTTCCTGTGAGACTTACCTGCTCTGTGTGTGTGTGTGTGTGTGTGTGTGTGTGTGTGTGTGTGTGTGTGTGTGTGTGTGTGTGTCACACTCAGCCAGCCAGAGAGGGCCTGTAGACGGGTGGGATAACACTCACACGGAGATTGAGTTACCATGGAATTAGCTCAGGGCTGTGGGAAGCAGCACCTCCTGAACACACACACACACTCACTCACTGAGACATATACATAAACACACACACACTCACTGAGACACACACATAAACACACACACACTCACTGAGACACACACATAAACACACACACACTCACTGAGACACACACATAAACACACACACACTCACTGAGACACACACATAAACACACACACACTCACTGAGACACACACAAACACACACACACTCACTGAGACACACACATAAACACACACACACTCACTGAGACACACACATAAACACACACGCACTCACTGAGACACACACATAAACACACACACACTTACTGAGACACACACATAAACACAAACACACTCACTGAGACACACACACACACACACACACACAAACAGTCACTAAGGGAAACCTGAGGGAAGACTGAAGAAGGCAGCTGGGCACACGCCAGTTCTCTAACAAATCCTTTCTGATAGCTTTTAACTTCCTGACATTGCCTTGAGAACCAGTATGAGGCTCATGGTCCATGGGATTCTTGGATTAGTTCATTATTATAGTTCTGGTGCCATATTTATATTTATTTACAGTAAGGTCATAATATTACAATCATGTAAAATAAAGACAAAGCAAACGAACTAAGGGCAAATTATTGCAAATCAGAAGACATAATTGTTCCAATGCATTGAGGGCAAACATCCAAGCATCCAGAAGAGATATGAGGGTTGAAATAGGTTTGCTGGTGAAAGTAACATAATCGGTTTGCTGGGGAAAGTAACATAATAGGTTTGCTGGGGAAAGTAACATAATAGGTTTGCTGGGGAAAGCAACATAATTGGTTTGCTGGGGAAAATAACATAATTGGTTTGCTGGGGAAAGTAACATAATAGGTTTGCTGGGGAAAGTAGCATAATAGGTTTGCTGGGGAAAGCAACATAATTGGTTTGCTGGGGAAAATAACATAATTGGTTTGCTGGGGAAAGTAACATAATAGGTTTGCTGGTGAAAGTAACATAATAGGTTTGCTGGGGAAAGCAACATAATAGGTTTGCTGGGGGAAGTAACAATCGGTTTGCTGGGGAAAGCAACATAATTGGTTTGCTGGGGAAAATAACATAATTGGTTTGCTGGGGAAAGTAACATAATAGGTTTGCTGGTGAAAGTAACATAATAGGTTTGCTGAGGAAAGCAACATAATAGGTTTGCTGGGGGAAGTAACAATCGGTTTGCTGGGGAAAGCAACATAATTGGTTTGCTGGGGAAAATAACATAATTGGTTTGCTGGGGAAAGTAACATAATAGGTTTGCTGGTGAAAGTAACATAATAGGTTTGCTGAGGAAAGCAACATAATAGGTTTGCTGGGGGAAGTAACAATCGGTTTGCTGGGGAAAGCAACATAATTGTTTCGCAGAAGAAAGTAACATAATTGGTTTGCTGGGGAAAGTAACAATTGGTTTGCTGGGGAAAGTAACATAATTGTGTGTAATGATCACAAATAATTCAGTACCAATACAGAAGGCCTTGACAGTAGTCAGTGTGAGGAGAATGGTTTGTCTGGGTAATGGAAACCATCTGACCACCAGTCTTGGCCACTGTGTCCCAAATGGCACCCTAAAGTGTATATAGTGCACTACTTTTGACCAGGGTAGTGCAAAAGTAGTGCACTATATATATGGAATAGGGTGCCATTTGTTACGCATACCTAGTGTAGATGAAGCAGCACCACCGTAGAGCCTGATTAGGGCTAACAGCTCCATAAACAGAGTTAGAGCGACGCCTCCAAAATCCACTGAAGTTCAGGGAAAAGTCACAGAGGGGCCATGTACGGCTTCTGTCTGGGGTCAAGGTAAAGCAAGTGGTTGTCGTTGATCTGGCTGAGATGTTTGGTCTGTGGACTGTCCTGCCAAATGCCTGTCAGAACTCTCTAAGCATTCTGGAATACAGAGAGAATAACACAGGGAGGCTGTCCAGGGAGGCTGTCCAGGGAGGCTGTCCAGGGAAGCCGTTCAGGGAGAGCGTCCAGGAAGACAGTCCAGGGAGGCTGTCCAGGGAAGCCGTTCAGGGAGACCGTTCAGGAAGACAGTCCAGGGAAGCCGTTCAGGAAGACCGTCCAGGGAAGCCGTTCAGGGAGACAGTCCAGGAAGCCGTTCAGGGAGACCGTCCAGGAAGACAGTCCAGGAAGCCGTTCAGGGAGACCGTCCAGGAAGACAGTCCAGGGAAGCCGTTCAGGGAGACATTCCAGGGAAGCCATTCAGGGAGACCATCCAGGAAGCCGTTCAGGGAGAACGTCCAGGAAGACAGTCCAGGAAGGCCGTCCAGGGAGGCGTCCAGGAGACCGTCCAGGAGACCATCCAGGGAGGCCGTCCAGGGAGGCGTCCAGGGAGGCCGTCCAGGGAGGCCGTCCAGGGAGGCCTTCCAGGGGAGGCCGTCCAGGGAGGCAGTCCAGGGAGACTGTTCAGGGAGGCTGTACAGGGAGGCTGTCCAGGGAGGCCGTCCAGGAGACCGTCCAGGGAGGCCGTCCAGGGAGGCTTTTTCCAGGGGAGGCTGTCCAGGGAGGCTGTCCAGGGAGGCTGTCCAGGGAGGCTGTCCAGGGAGGCTGTCCAGGGAGGCTGTCCAGGGAGGCTGTTCAGGGAGGCTGTCCAGGGAGGCCGTCCAGGGAGGCCGTCCAGGGAGGCTTTCCAGGGGAGGCTGTCCAGGGAGGCTGTCCAGGGAGGCTGTCCAGGGAGGCTGTCCAGGGAGGCAGTCCAGGGAGAATGTTCAGGGAGGCTGTCCAGGGAGGCTGTCCAGGGGAGGCTGTCTAGGGAGACCGTCCTGGGAGACCGTCCTGGGAGGCCGTCCTGGGAGGCCGTCCAGGGAGACTGTTCAGGGAGGCTGTCCAGGGAGGCTGTCCAGGGAGGCCGTCCAGGAGACCGTCCAGGGAGGCCGTCCAGGGAGGCTTTCCAGGGGAGGCTGTCCAGGGAGGCTGTCCAGGGAGGCAGTCCAGGGAGACTGTTCAGGGAGGCTGTCCAGGGAGGCTGTCCAGGGAGACTGTTCAGGGAGGCTGTCCAGGGAGGCCGTCCAGGGAGGCCGTCCAGGAGACCGTCCAGGGAGGCCGTCCAGGGGAGGCTGTCCAGGGAGGCTGTCCAGGGAGGCAGTCCAGGGAGAATGTTCAGGGAGGCTGTCCAGGGAGGCTGTCCAGGGGAGGCTGTCTAGGGAGACCGTCCAGGGAGGCCGTCCAGGGAGGCTTTCCAGGGGAGGCTGTCTAGGGAGTCTGTCCAGTGAGTCAGTCCAGGGAGACTGTTCAGGGAGGCTGTCCAGGGAGGCTGTCCAGGGAGGCCGTCCAGGAGACCGTCCAGGGAGGCCGTCCAGGGAGGCTTTCCAGGGGAGGCTGTCCAGGGAGGCTGTCCAGGGAGGCAGTCCAGGGAGACTGTTCAGGGAGGCTGTCCAGGGAGGCTGTCCAGGGAGTCTGTTCAGGGAGGCTGTCCAGGGAGGCCGTCCAGGGAGGCCGTCCAGGAGACCGTCCAGGGAGGCCGTCCAGGGAGGCTTTCCAGGGGAGGCTTTCCAGGGGAGGCTGTCCAGGGAGGCTGTCCAGGGAGAATGTTCAGGGAGGCTGTCCAGGGAGGCTGTCCAGGGGAGGCTGTCCAGGGGAGGCTGTCTAGGGAGACCGTCCAGGGAGGCCGTCCAGGGAGGCCGTCCAGGGAGGCTTTCCAGGGGAGGCTGTCTAGGGAGTCTGTCCAGTGAGGCAGTCCAGGGAGACTGTTCAGGGAGGCTGTCCAGGGGAGGCTGTCTAGGGAGACTGTCCAGGGAGACTGTCTAGCAGGGAGACTGTGTGTGTGTGCGTGTGTGCGTGTGTGCATGTGCGTGTGTGCGTATGTGTGTGCAGTTGTTCCTTGGAATCAACTCCAAGTGCCAACAAGTTAACAACTGAGCTGATGGACAGGCCAGGGAAACAGGTGCTCTCCTCCAAGGTGCTGTTGGGAACAGAACAGAGACAGACAGGGGAGAGACCTGCTCCAAGGTGCTGCTGGGAACAGAACAGAGACAGACAGGGGAGAGACCTGCTCCAAGGTGCTGCTGGGAACAGAACAGAGACAGACAGGGGAGAGACCTGCTCCAAGGTGCTGCTGGGAACCGAACAGAGACAGACAGGGGAGAGACCTGCTCCAAGGTGCTGCTGGGAACAGAACAGAGACAGACAGGGGAGAGACCTGCTCCAAGGTGCTGCTGGGAACAGAACAGAGACAGACAGGGGAGAGACCTGCTCCAAGGTGCTGCTGGGATCAGAACAGAGACAGACAGGGGAGAGACCTGCTCCAAGGTGCTGCTGGGAACAGAACAGAGACAGACAGGGGAGAGACCTGCTCCAAGGTGCTGCTGGGAACAGAACAGAGACAGACAACTGTTGATTCAACTCTGGAGAAACATCTAGTTTTGCCCATGGTAAAGATCTGTCAGTGTCATATTTTCTTTCTCCAATTACTGGCTGAATGTTTCCTAGGTGAGGGGTGCCATTCAGGCTCCTTGAGCCAGTCAATTCACCTGGTTGCTCTTCAGAACAGGGAACTTCCTAGAAGTGCTTGGCAACTGAAGCAACAAGAGCCACTGGGGCCTCCAGTCCGATCAATGCTGTTGTTGACCCACACAGCTGACAGCATACAATGAACAACACACTCTGCCTAATGGCCCATGAGTCCTGTTACACACCAGTGAAGAAGGCGAGAGCTCTTGGGCTAATGATTCCTGTGGCCCCTGACTGGGAGCTCAACAGGGGGGCTGAGGACCGACTGACAGGCTGGCTGCCTGGGAGTCTTGGTTTGAGCCCCAAATGGCACCCCTATAGGGATCTGGTCAAAAGTAGTACATTTTATGGAGAATAGCGTGCTATTTGGGACGCATCCTTGAGGAGGTTATTAAAACGATTTATTGAGTGGCGATTGAAAATATATTCTGTGGGTTGTCTTAAAGCTGCAATATGTAACTTTTTGGGCTACTTGACCAAATTCACATAGAAAATGGAGTTATAGATATGTCATTTTTGTTGAAAGCAAGTCTAAGTGTTAGATCAGTTCTATGTGCGCTATTGCTATGCTTCCCGTTCTTAAGTTTCCAATTGGCTCATTGATCCCTCCCTCCTCTCCCTGTAACTATTCTCCAGGTCATTGCTGTAAATGAGAACCTGTTCTCAGTAAATTTACATTGTAAAATATGGGTACAAAAAAATTTATGAAATAAAATAAAACATTTGGTCGTTTGCGTAAAATGAAATTAGGCAAACTATTAGAATACAACATTTGGATTTTTGCGTAAAATGAAATTAGGCAAACTATTAGAATTTGACCAGGAAATCGCTGAAATCGCTGGAGTCTACGGATTATATTTGTGTCGCCCATACTGGCATCCAGAGAGGCCCCGCCCTCATTGAACGAAAACAACAAAACATGTCACTCAAACGTTAGCTTCATTTTAATAGGCTTAGTACTTTCAGAGCCCGCCTATTCCCCACCCCTCTCATTTTAAGCTACATGGTCTGAAAATAATACCCTGAGAACAAGGCTTGACCTTAAACAGTTGCGCGGACACGTCGCTTTCACAGGATTTGCGGAGTTCACATTGAGGGACAGTCTATACAGAATATTGCTACTTGGGATTCTGGAGCAAAATGAGACGAAATCACAATTACAGCTGTTCATCTGATAGCGAATTTGATGAAAATATAGAAGTGGAGAAGGACAGTGGTGACGAAAATGTGTATGTTGAAAATTCAGTTATGAAGAATAGGATTTATTTTTTTTAAATGATAAAATCAATTTATTTGTCATTCTGATATAGGCCTAATGTGTATTTTTTGTGTGCTAATCTAAATTACGCATCTCTACACAGTGTATCTCTCTTGAAAAACAGGCTATGCGTGACAGTAGCCTATCGTCACCAATATGTTATTGAAATTAAATGAAAATTACTTTGATTATTTCAGAAACCTTGACTCTCCGCATGACTTGATGTCACCCCCGAAAACCACTCAAACTCAAGCCAGAAAACGACGCAGAGGAGTGAGTATTACATTTCTCTTGCGTAATTACGCACCAAATATTGCCATTATTGAGGTTCACCATCACCTTGATATGCTGTCGGAGACCCCAACATCATATTATACATCGCGCTCATCCACAGATTATTGAGAAACGGCGACGTGACCGAATCAACAACAGCCTGACTGATCTCAGAAGACTTGTGCCAAGTGCGTTTGAGAAGCAGGTAGGCTGCAGTACAATTGCATATACCATACAAACCTATTGGATTCAGATTATATTAATCTCAGTAGTCAACTTCCGCCTTTTCTACATCTTTGGTTAGGACTGTGTTATTTTACAAGTAACACAATCTAATCTTTTGTCATAGGGATCGTCAAAATTGGAAAAAGCTGAAATTTTGCAGATTACTGTGGATCATTTGAAGATGATACATGCTGCCAGCGGACAAGGTGAGTCAATACCAAAACAATACAAATATTTGATTTATGATGAAAGCCTGTAAAAATATGTTGTGATAGGGAAACTTCTAGAAAAACTTCTGCATATTTGCAGGGAACTAGGCATATCCTCCAAGCTCCAACACAGAATAAGAACCAAGTGTCTCCATGTCCTTTTGTTCCTCTAGTTCTGTAGTGCTCTGTATACTCCTACGTTTTGTACTTCCTGTTCCTGACTCTCTGGCTCCCTCTCCTGGTAGGGTATTTTGAAGCCCATGCCCTGGCCAAGGACTACCGCAGCCTGGGCTTCAGGGAGTGTCTGTCAGAGACGGCCCGCTACCTAAGCATCATGGAGGGCTGGAACAGTGTTGAGCCACTCCGCATACGCCTGGTCTCCCACCTCAACAACTACGCCTCTCAGAGAGACATCCACACTGGATTGACTGGACACCCTGGACAACTAGCCTGGGGCTCCGCTTTGAGGACTCCCTCCGCCCACCTGCAACACCCCCTCCTCTTACCACTCCCCCAGGGACGGACACTAGCCCCCCACAGTACCAGCAGCCCACCCTCCTCCTGCTCCATCTCCTCCTCCATGTCATCCCCCTGTTCTACTGATACCTCAGTGACCTCCAGACTCAGCGTGACGGCCCCCTCAGAGGCACTCAGGGTGCCCCCCAATGACAATCTACCCCTGGGGCTGGCCCTGCCAGTCTCAGCCTCCAAGCTCTCCCAACCATCACCCCTCCTCTCCTCCCTCTCCTCCCTGTCTGCCTTCTCCTTCAGTACTTTTCCCCTAGTGTCCCCGGCAGCCCTCAACTCAGCAGGCTCCTCCACAGCCCTGAGAAATCAGCCTTACAGGCCTTGGAGAACAGAGATCGGGGCCTTCTGAACTCTTGTGATCAGGACGGAATGCAACAGCTAAAATCCCCACCTCCCGCCAATCTGCCTCCCGCCAACACTCCACAAACCCAGCAGGAGTACCTGGCTGTCTCATCTGTTTTTCCCCTCTGGCAATGAGGGGGATGGGGTAGGCTAATGCCACCTCCCTTGGTCAGTACTGCTGTATAAAGGAACATAGATAACATAGTGTTCTATCCTATATGTTTTTATGAGTAATTAATGTTAAATGTTGTTGTGAGCCCAGGTATGGCCTCCAAGGTAGGAAAGGACTGACTATTGTTTCATGACCACTAACTGATTTCATTTAGTTTATTATCAGAGTGCACTAAGAGAAGGATTTTGGGGTATTTGTAGGTCAAATATAATATTGTAAAAATATAACTCCTGCAGCTTTAAAAGAGAACAAAGACATCCGCAACATAGCATAAATAGAGTTACACATGAACTGGATCTGCTCACACTTTAGTTATGTCTATATGGGATTGTCGAACATGCTTTATATAGAAAGCAAAGTTGGAAAAAAAAATGTTTTGTAATATTTTTGTACCAATAAACTGAGTTTGTAACAAGAAACATGTTTTTTTGATCAATGCTAAGGATCCATGTGTTTTACCTATAAACTGTTGTGGGGCTTAGAGTATGTTGTCCACTTCCCACATCACTTCAAATAAACTCAAATCATTTATCACTTTCAACTGAGTTTCTTTCTTGGTTTTAGGTGAATGAAGGAGAAGCATACAGATGTAGGATCTTCATTTGATCACTCTTCTGTTGCTGACCATTGTCCTACACAGCAGTAAATGCAAACTTATAGTGTATTTGAGTTTTAAAAAGACTTCTAAAGTGTGTAATTTCCACATTGAAATTTCAGACTTGATTTGCCCTACAAAAAAGGTATCAACCCCTACAAAAATGTCCATTAATTATAATCCACATAATAATTCACATTTCCTGTTGCTGCAGGATTATTTTCCTGCTGAAACAAACTGGCTCAAATTAAGATCCTACATCTGCATGTACTATATATTTTATATATGAGCAAAGTGGTAGCTAACAGTAATATAGCTGGCTGGCTGGCTGACTGGTTGTAATCTCGTGGACAGATGCAAGATTTAAGGTTCTGGGTTGACGAGATTAGGGTTGGTTGAGACACAGTCTCCTAACTTCGTTTTAGCGACATTGTTGCCTCTATGAATACCTAGTAAGTGATTAAAAGGAAATCCTTGAGGAAATCATCAATGCACCTTGACTCCACTCATATCGGCTGGCCTGGTCTGAACCCACTAATGTAGTCTGGTCTGACCCCACTAATATATTCTGGTCTGACCCCACTAATATGGTCTGACCCCACTAATATATTCTGGTCTGACCCCACCAATATGGTCTGACCCCACTAATATAGTCTGGTCTGACCCCACTAATATAGTCTGGTCTGACCCCACTAATATAGTCTGGTCTGACCCCACTAATATATTCTGGTCTGACCCCACTAATATATTCTGGTCTGACCCCACTAATATATTCTGGTCTGACCCCACTAATATATTCTGGTCTGACCCCACTAATATGGTCTGGTCTAGGCAGGAGACTATAGTGGGACCAAGATTGAGGTATAGATGACAGCTGAATGACACATACCTGTAGACAACAGTAGATCACTTTTGACTAGGGCTTATGGGGTTCTTGTCAAAAGTAGTGTACAGTAGGGAATAGGTTGCCATTTGGGACTTAATCACTCAATGTGCCCTTTAGTTCCTGCTTTGGTAGTATGCAATTTATCCACTAGAGACCATTGGGTGGCAGTAGAAAACTAGTGATGGAGACTTGCTGCAGCCAAATCATTAGTATAAGGTTTATAGCGTCCCAGCGGAAAGAAAAATATAATATCTCCAATACTGAAACTTTTCAGGAAATGAAAAAGAGCCATATTCTACCATTTATGGACATACAATCACAAAACTTCAAAAGCTATTTTGAAATGTATTTTATTTGACCTGGAGTCATGAACTGTTCAGCGTACATAAAGGACAATGATGTTAATAACAGTAACCATGCAAGTCCATCAAGATTTTTCTTCCCTCCCCTGTTCTTTACAATCTGTTACTCAGTCACACAAACTTTGTTGGATGAAAAGATTGAGTTTTTCTGTGAAAAATAAATAAAGACGTGGAATGTCGTTCAACATGGTGTTCACTGGCTCCATCTGCTGGCTCAATGGACCTCACCGCTTTACAATAGAATAGAAAAGAACGGAATAAAACAGAATAGAAAATAATAGAAATTTGCCTGTATTTACCACCCAAAAAATGAAATGCTAACTAGCGGCTAATGTGTCTATCATAAACTACACATGCCATGATGATCTGGACGAGACTGCCGAAACGAAGCAAAGGTAAGAATCTCTGGATTAGCTATATATTGTTAGCTAAATGTAGTAATGAATAAATGAATTAATTGGAAAATTGTACTTAAATTGACAATTCTGTGAACTGTCTAATGCACGTTTTAAATTGACACAATACCTGTTAGCAAAGATGTCAGCTAGAGATGACGTGCAGGAGCTTGCAGGGATTTGTAGTCTTGCATGATACCGGAGCGCCAAGTCTAGGACCAAAAGGCTCCTCAACAGCTTCCACCTCCAAGCCATAAGACTGCTGAACAATTAACAAAATCGCCCGCCACCGGACAATTTACACTGACCCCCCCTCCCTCCCTTTTTGTACACTGCTGCTACTCGCTGTTTAAACAAAGACCTGTCTTCTGAAACTTGTTAAGTCGCTCTGGATAAGAGCGCCTGCTAAATGACGTAAATGTAAAAAGTAAACGTATTCTTGTTCTAAGAAATGAAGGCTATTCCATGCGAGAAATTGCCAAGAAACTGAAGATCTCGTACAACGCTGCTTTCTTTGCAACTCTGCCTAGAAGGCCTGCATCCCAGAGTCGCCTCTTCACTGTTGACGTTGAGACTGATGTTTTGCAGGTACTATTTAATGAAGCTGCCAGTTGAGGACTTGTGAGGCGTCTGTTTCTCAAACTAGACACTCTAATGTACTTGTCCTCTTGCTCAGTTGTGCACCGAGGCCTCCCACTCTTTCTATTCTGGTTAGAGACAGTTTGCGCTGTTCTGTGAAGGGAGTAGTACACAGCGTTGTACGAGATCTTCAGTTTCTTGGCAATTTCTCGCATGGAATAGCCTTCATTTCTCAGAACAAGAATAGACTGACGCGTTTCAGAAGAAAGGTCTTTATTTCTGGCCATTTTGATGATGCTTCAGACACTCAAATGATGATGGTCCAGACACTCAACTAGTCTAAAGAAGGCCAGTTTTATTGCTTCTTTAATCATCACAACAGTTTTCAGCTGTGCTAACATAATTGCAAAAGGGTTTACTAATGATCAATTAGCCTTTTAAAATTATATACTTGGATTAGCTAACACAACGTGCCATTGGAACACAGGAGTGATGGTTGCTGATAATGGGCCTCTGTACGCCTATGTAGATATTCCATTAAAAATCAGCCGTTTCCAGCTACAATAGTCATTTACAACGTTAACAATGTCTACACTGTATTTCTGATCAATTTGATGTTATTTTAATGGACAAAAAATGTGCTTGTCTTTCAAAAACAAGGACATTTCTAAGTGACCCCAAACTTTTGAATGGTAGTGTATATATTAAAATAAATACAAAAGTGAAAAATATTTGTATTTATTTAATGTTTTTATGAATATCGCTAGCAATAATGGAATAAACAAAATGTGTATTACATACCCACAGTAGAAAAGAGGAGAATATATTATTTATAATTATTTATAATGGAGTAAGGGCCCCGCCCCTCATTCTCTCTGTTTCCATGGAAGCACCAGATATAGCACTTGATTGGCTTGCATGGGTAAGCACGTGCTAGGGGAGGCTTCAAATATGACAACGGGCCCAGATGTAATTATTGTTTAGTCGAAGCTGTGTGGGTTTGTGAGTTAACTTGGTTTGTGTAGCGATTAGCTCAAATTTACAACATGGTCGAGGCATTCATTGGCACTTGGAAGATGACTTCCAGTGAGAATTTTGATGAATATATGAAGGCAATAGGTAAAGTCTTACTTTTTAAAATAAAGCTGTTTTTAATGAAAGATGTTGCATGTAGATCTAGAACCTTACTAAAGTTGGCTAGATAAATATCCGCATGTTTCATAGGTGTGGGCTTTGCCACTCGGCAGATGGGGAATATGGCGAAGCCCAATTTGCAGTTCAGTATCGACGACGGTGTAATATCAATGAAATCCCAGAGCACTTTCAAAACTACAGAGACCAAGTTTAAATTGAATGAAGAATTCGACGAGATGACTGCAGATGACAGGAAAACCAAGGTGGGTGCAGAAGCCACACCATAGACATGCCGGTTGTTACAGTAGTGTGGTTTCCAATTAAGAAAAAAAAAATATATATATATTTATATATAACTTTTTTTACTTAAGTTGGAGTCATGTGCCCTCCTGACACTACTCTATTTCCAGACTCTGGTGACCTTTGAGAACGGAAAACTGGTGCAAAAACAGACTTGGGACGGCAAGACTACCACGCTCGAGCGGGAGTTGCAAGATGGAAAATTGATTGCGGTAAGGTTTAATCTCTATGGCTTTTCCCATCTCTGCTTGGTTGGACATAAAATATGCCCTTTTGATACGCGTATTTTGGAATATGTCCATGCTTGATATTGCAATATTGTTCAATGTTGCATGTTGTCATCATTATGCAATACACGTTGTCATCCATCTCTTGCAAATTGCGTTCTCCCGGGGTACCAGCAAGGATGGCACCCGTTTTTACGCGCGAACGTGTTCAAAATGCCATTTAAAGTTTTGACTGGGAAGCGTGGCTTGATGAGCACTTGCAGTCATGTGAAACACGCTACTTAATTTTTTAAAACTAAAGGATTAATTGGTAATCGAGAATGCTAATAAAAGCAATGACTTACATAAACCCGGGATTGCTGATGCATGTTGGCATTGCCATTGCGAGGCTTTGCTGCCACCGGTCCGCCATATTGGCACTATCCAGTAGGAGCAGTCCTCCATAGGAATGAATGGAATTCTACAGTATTTTAATGGAATGTTTTTTTGGAGGGGGGTGTAGTGGGGACAGTAACATCCGTTTCCTTAAAGTATTTTAGAATGCACTATTTAGCTCACATAATGTCTGTTATAGAATAAATGACTATAGATTCCAACATATTTTATGATTGAGTACTAAGGTGGCTGCACAGTGGCATCAACACAGTGCCCCTGGTCAGTCATCCAGGGTTTATACACCGTTGTATAAAGCCTGTTAACTTATCTACGCTCTGTTCATTGCACAACATTGTCAGTTCCTTTTATATTTGACGTTTTAACTCCTACCCTGTCACGTTTAGCTTACGTGATAATGCCCTTCAGTTTAAAGGAAGTTAGTGTGGTTTGGCTCATTCAGACTGCAGTTTAAGTGGAACTACTAATTGACGCACTCAGGATGATTTGGTGGTTTGTTCATCACTGCGCACTGAATGTGTCATTACTTTTTGAGTTCTAGGTTCTGACATGTGGTCATTGCATGACCTAAAGCGTGTACTGCTCTCTTTTCCAGAAATGTGTAATGGATGATGTGGTGGCGCTGAGGACCTATGAGAAAGAGGTGTGATTCCAGTCTGCTGAATTGAAGACCCCCACCAGCAAATCAAAAACATGCATATTACCTGTTCAATACCTACCATGTTAAATTCACTGACTACTCAATTGGTACCAAAAGCCCATGAAGCTTTCAATAAAGTCAATTGTTCTGCTTTGTGAAAAGTGGTATTTCCTTCATTGCAATTTATAGGCCAGCTTGGAGGCTAAGGCCTATTCATCGAACTTAATCCATGTGGATTATTAACTGGCAAATCTCTGAAAGTCTATGCTGAGTACTTGGTTGTAGGTGGTGCTAACATTAAATACATTTCAGTGTCAATTGTTGTCCAATAAATTGATGTTAGCTTACTTTGAGGGCGTTACACTAAGTCTTCACTGCAAAAGACAGCGATTTCACAATATACCTATTTTGAGGACTGGTGACCAAGTAGAATGTCCAAAACGGACCTTTTGTCTACAATACTATGTAAAAAAATGACATGACTGACTAGTGGGGAAATGATTCTGTATTGTGAAACTAGGCGATCACCACTCCTAAACCACTGAGGTATATGACGTATTGTCTGAGCAGTGGCATGGCAACTAAACCCTGGATGCCTTCGTATTCAGCTTGCTGCTGCTAACTAGACATTTACTGAACTTTAACCTGTGTTTAATTTCTTTTCCCTTTTAGGGCTGTTCTATGCTGTAAACGTTTCAGCACCATTCAGGTGCTTCTGAATTTGATTACTGGGATCAAGTGTCTGCCCAGTGGTGGTGTTATGACTGCATCAATGCCGTTTCTTCCACGTATCTCTAGGAAAGGTCCTACTTGAAGGTGTTCCTCTCACTTGGCTGTCTCCCAAATTGCACCCTGTTAGCTTTATAGTGCACTTGTTTTCACAAGCCTTAAGGGCCCTTGTCAACTTGGGTTCCATTTGGGATTCATCACGTCAAATGAATTTACAGTAGGAAACCTGCTGAATCATAAGTCCTTTCATCGTGGGTGGGAAATAATTCACAAGCTTACCCAGGCTGGGTGCCAAAATGTAATTCTCAAACTACAAGTACAGGTGCCAAGTTGACTATTTTAAAAATGATTATGGGCTTACATTCTACATAGTAGTTCCTTTTTCTGTTTGACTGTTCTGTTGTAGGCCTAACTTTGGCAGGATTTAGCCCTAACAGCTGATACTTAGCTTAGCATGTAAACCCAAGACCACAAATGGTAACATTTCAAGACAGTTAAGTTTAGATGTGCCGGCGCTTCTATGGAATGGGGTGCTCATCTGGGTAGAGTCATGTAGTCCAAAAAGTAAAGGTTATGCCGTCTCCCATAAGACTGACCAATATCGCCATACTGTTATGGGCTAAGCACCAAATACTACAACATACAAATCTCCAGGAAAGATTGGTCTCCAGGAAAGATGACACAGGTCCCAAAAAATGTAATTTCCAATAAGAATGCATAATACCAGAGGGAGTACTGTCCAGGCCTCTTCAAAGCCTTCCAGCACCCATTAGACATATGCCTTATGCTGCGTTCGTAACTAAGTGGGACTTTACCACATACGACTGGGGTAAAATCCATTTGAACGGCCTTCCAACTGGTAATTACTAGTGGGAATCTCTATAATCCTGAGCTCTCACTTCTCCCACATGCTGACCTCTGACGTTAGATTCTGGTTTACGTAGCTTGTTGGCCGTTAGCCAATCAGCGTTCCTCAACGAGTTCAAAGCACGTGAATGCATCCAACTGGTATTTATGGCTTCACAACTGGTAACATCCCACCTCCCACTTGGTTTCGAACGCAGCATTAACAGTCTTGTTCATGAACGGAGTAAATTCTGAGTGTTAAAGTTGTAATACCACTGGATTAGTATTGCTGTTGCTGCCTAATGGAGCTAGACTGATGAATGAATGACAAGTACCTTTTTGTATCTGGCTCTTCGGGTTGAGATGCAATTGTAAACCTTAACATTTAATGCCTCCCAAATGGCTCCCTATTCCCTACATAGTGCACTACTTTTGACCCGGGCCTAGCCTTTCTGCATCACAAATGTCTCCCTGTTCCCTGCGTAGTGCACTACTTTTGACCAGAGCCCAATGCACTATAAAGGGAATCGGGTGTCATTTGGGATGCAGACCTTGAGAGAAGACCAACTGTCTTTTGCTTCATGGTCAGATTTTTCACACATATCATGGGCTTTTTGAAACTAAGTGTTGATTTGTCATGATAGCGTCTCTACAGTTGCAAGTTAGTTGGTTTTATATATATATATATATACATACATACACACACACACACACACACACACACACACACACACACACACACACACACACACACACACACACACACACACACACACACACACACATACATCCGGGAGGGTTTCTTGAAAACCAAGACCAACCTATTCCTCGAACATTGTGTTTGCTAAATGTATCAAGTATGCACATAACTATTGGATCAAAAAGCTCACACTGTCTTGCACACACTTTAAAATCAGCAGGGTTACAACTGAGGAGTAAATGTCATGGGGTCCCTTGGAATGCTGTTATTAGTCAAACACAAAAGGACAATCTATATGGAATGTGATGTCCTAGGTTACGTCCCAAATGGCACCCTATTTACTATATAGTGTACTACTTTTGTCCACAGCCCTATGGGTCCTGGTCATAAGTAGTGCACTATAACGGGAATAGTGCCATTTGAGGCAGACAAAGTATCAGAGTGGCTGGGGGGTGTATGGGGAGGTCTAGAGGGGAGGCCAAATCCCAGTTTAAGGTCTACGTTGTGACCTCTCCTCATCTGTAACAGGCTTATTGTTGTGGATGCAAAGACTTCATCCCAAATAGCAGCCAATTCCCGAATATAGTGCACTAATTTTGACTAGGGCCCATAGGGGGGCCCATAGGGCTCTGGTCAAAAGAAATGCACTAAATAGGGAATAGGGTGCCATTTAGGACACAGACACAGACTTCCAGTCTAAGCAAGTGCTCCTAATTCCTTTAATTAGGGCTTTCTGGGGCAGTAGGTTGGGGCCAAATTCTCCGAAAGATTTGGGGGTTTTAGTGAATGATTATGACCATGGGTGGTGGTCCTGCAGCAATCTGTCCTGATTAATGAAAAGCTGACCTAGCCAAGTTGAATAAGACCAAGGACACACACGCACATGTATGCACACACACGCACGCACACACACACACATTTGCACACACTCCTCTGACATTTTTGTTACTCTTTCACTCCATTTTCCCTTTTCTTCTCCTTGCTATATCCCCTGTCCACCCCTACTCAACTTACTATATCCCCTGTCCACCCCTACTCAACTTACTATATCCCCTGTCCAGCCCTACTCAACTTACTATATCCCCTGTCCACCCCTACTCAACTTACCAGTCCCCTGTCCACCCCTACTCAACTTACTATATCCCCTGTCCACCCCTACTCAACTTACCAGTCCCCTGTCCACCCCTACTCAACGTACCAGTCCCCTGTCCACCCCTACTCAACGTACCAGTCCCCTGTCCACCCCTACTCAACTTACCAGTCCCCTGTCCACCCCTACTCAACTTACCAGTCCCCTGTCCACCCCTACTCAACTTACCAGTCCCCTGTCCACCCCTACTCAACTTACCAGTCCCCTGTCCACCCCTACTCAACTTACCAGTCCCCTGTCCAGCCCTACTCAAGTTACCAGGCCCCTGTCCACCCCACTCAACTTACCAGTCCCCTGTATCATGAGAACACATTCAGGGACTTTCTATTACAATCTGACCTCCCAAAGAACGTCGGAACCCTGAGTGTCCGATTGTTACGGCTGAATAACCACATTGTTGTTAAGCTTACTTAGGGCAGTTCTTTGAAAATGGCCTTGTGCCTCAGATTTTTCTTTAGACGCTGTGGTAGTGGCAGGGGTCCTTTGAACAGATTTATTTTATTTTGAGGCGTCAAAGAACTGATTGGCAAGTTCTTGGAAATTACATGGCTAAGGAATTCTGAGATGAAGGCTGTAATGTAATTGAACTTATTAACTGTTTGCTTGCTGTAAAACATTAAGAAAAGCAGTAGTGGTGGAAATAGAGGGCATATCAGATACAATTTCACAATTCTCAAAGTGCAAAAAACACTGAGTGGCTAAATAGCCTACTATTGCTATATAAAATATACAGACAGTTGGAGATTTGCAGGACAAGGTGGTGCACACTGCACCCCCAGTCATCCATTGAAGGTGTGAGATGTAGGTCATTTCAAGGATATACCAGGCCTTAATGGAAGAAAGATCTCCTCTCTCTCTCTGGTTATTCTTTGGCAATGATCTGAAAACAGGATATGTGAAAATAATATGGCTATTAGTGATGGGTTTGGAACTAAAGACCATAGTCGAATTCATTGTGATTGGACTGAAGAACAGTCAATAATACTATCTGGTACAGAAGGCGAGTCAATGTATTTCCAATGCTCTGCGTCTTTCACTATAAGGGTAGCAGTGCTGCGCCCTAGTGGTACATAGAAGTGCACGGTGTTAATTTCGGCCAGGCTGGGAATGGGATGACGAAACTATTTTATTTATGAAATGTTGCTGTGAGTGATTGTTTTATCATCGATATTGTTTACCTCTTTGAATACAGCATACTCGCAAAATATTTGCAATTATTATCACAGTAATGATGTTATTCCAGAAATCGTATATTTTCTTCACGGAAATGGTAACACCATTCCGGATGTGACGTTGGCGTTAAACATGGCTGATTTGGAGAACACAAACAGACAAGTCGATAAGAAAAACATGTCTTTTAATATTAGAGAGAAGCTAGATATCGGCGAAAATATGCTGAAATTACGCCATCAAGACACTTCGGAAAGTGGAAAGGGCACTGTCGAAACACGTACAACCTCGGAGTACTGTGAAAAGTTGCAGGGGTGGATGTGGCAGTACTACACGGCATATGTGAACTGGCAAAGTTGGCTGGCAGTGTCTTCTCCGTATTTTGCACCGCAACCAGTGCAACCATTCACCGCACCCGTCTGGCCAGCGGATTTCCCTAATTTTGATGCCCAGAACTGGTACAATAATCCATTTGGACTCCCCTTATCGACGTATCCAACCGCCATCCCCGCGGCTGGACTTCCGCCTGGGGAAACGGCAGGGAGTGGTGCTGTGTCCACTTCAGTACCAGCGCAACAACAACCACAACAGAACGGCAATGCACAACGGCCAGGTAGCTAGCAGACAGATGTTGTTATTATTGTATCTGGTTAATGTGTCTACTATGATAACCTTAGCTATATAGCTAAACAAGTGTTTGAGATAAAGTAAAATGACAGGCCTGTTACAGTGATGAATTATGAAAATAGTGCCCTCTGTGGTCTGCTAAAGTTCAAACCATAGGCTCATCTGCTATAGTCCTGGGTTGCTAAAGACTCCCAACCTAGGCATATTAACATTTTTGAAACAAGGAATTTCCTCTTGAAAAACAATAACCGTCATCAATGAATGTGTTGGCGATGTCTGTGGCTCGTTTGGTAGAGCATGGTGCTTGCAGCACCAGGGTTGTGGGTTTGATCCCCATGGGGGACCAGTACAGAAAATCAATATGAAAATGTATTTACTCACGACTTTAAGATGCTCTGGATAAAAGCATCTGCTAAATCACTGGTTCCCAAACTTGGGGTCGGCAGGGGAGGCCGATAGATATTTTTGTAATTTTTTTGGTCACTCAAATATCACATGAATTCACATTAGACATGGCAAAAAATGGGAAAACCTTTAAACCTGGAAGATTTTCTCCACCAACGAGGAGTGTGAACAGCTTGTCATGAACATTGCTTGTGCCCATAGAAATAGACATGGCGTGTGCACACACAGGGGTGGCCCGGGATGTTCCCCAACGCTGGAAGGGGGGCCCCGAATGGAAAATGTTTGGTAACCCCTGGCGTCTGCTAAATGACTCAAATGTAAATGTGTTGTATGTGTTTGCAGGTCGAGAATACAGTATCCCCTCTCCTCTTCAAAGGTTCATGGCTGAAATGGTGGATTTCTTCATTCTGTTCTTCATCAAAGCAACCGTTATTCTCAGCATCATGCATCTGAGTGGGATGAAGTGAGTTTAGTTTAATACAAATGTTTCTGTTCTTCTATTCCCTATAGTGCATTCCTTTAGACCAGAGCTCTATTGGGGGCCCCTCTATGGGCCCCTGATCAAAAGTAGTGCATTACAGGGAATAGTATTTTATTTCAACATCCTAGAAATTGATTTGTTTTGCACTCCATCGGTGATGGTAAAGATTAGTCCAATGCATGCATACCTACTGTATATATAGTTATGATTGAAGAATCATTTGTGGCATGCATACCTACTGTATATATAGTTATGATTGAAGAATCATTTGTGGCATGCAGACCTACTGTATATATAGTTATGATTGAAGAATCATTTGTGGCATGCATACCTACTGTATATATAGTTATGATTGAAGAATCATTTGTGGCATGCATACCTACTGTATATATAGTTATGATTGAAGAATCATTTGTAGCATGCATACCTACTGTATATATAGTTATGATTGAAGAATCATTTGTGGCATGCATACCTACTGTATATATAGTTATGATTGAAGAATCATTTGTAGCATGCATAACTACTGTATATAGTCATGATTGAAGAATCATTTGTAGCATGCATACCTACTGTATATATATAGTCATGATTGAAGAATCATTTGTGGCATGCATAACTACTGTATATATATAGTCATGATTGAAGAATCATTTGTAGCATGCATACCTACTGTATATATATAGTCATGATTGAAGAATCATTTGTAGCATGCATACCTACTGTATATATATAGTCATGATTGAAGAATCATTTGTGGCATGCATAACTACTGTATATAGTCATGATTGAAGAATCATTTGTAGCATGCATACCTACTGTATATATATAGTCATGATTGAAGAATCATTTGTGGCATGCATAACTACTGTATATAGTCATGATTGAAGAATAATTTGTAGCATGCATACCTACTGTATATATATATAGTCATGATTGAAGAATCATTTGTAGCATGCATACCTACTGTATATATATAGTCATGATTGAAGAATCATTTGTGGCATGCATAACTACTGTATATAGTCATGATTGAAGAATCATTTGTAGCATGCATACCTACTGTATATATATAGTCATGATTGAAGAATCATTTGTAGCATGCATACCTACTGTATATATATAGTCATGATTGAAGAATCATTTGTAGCATGCATAACTACTGTATATAGTCATGATTGAAGAGTCATTTGTAGCATGCATACCTACTGTATATATATAGTCATGATTGAAGAATCATTTGTAGCATGCATACCTACTGTATATATATAGTCATGATTGAAGAATCATTTGTATTTTTCTTTCTTTCAGGGACATTTCCAAGTTTGCCATGCATTTCATTGTGGAGGAAATAGATGAAGACACTTCCATGGAGGAACTCCAGAAGATGATGCTGGTCGCCCTGGTCTACCGGATATTAGTGTGTTTCTATGAGGTCAGGTGACAAATCAAACTGCTACTATGAACAGAAATCACATAGAATGTTTTTATTTTCTGCTTAAATGTCTCTGGGCTGTGAAATGACCCTTGACTGTTTTTGTCCTGACGTTGCAGTGTGATTGTTTTTTTAACTCTTTGATATGGATTCTGTGTATTTTATCATGTTTCTCCTCTCTGTCTGCAAATACAAGTTCCCTCTGTTGATAGTAGGGTTTTATTGATTGATTGTCTCCTGTCAGATTGTGTGTATCTGGGGAGCAGGGGGTGCCACTCCAGGGAAGTTTCTCATTGGTCTCCGAGTGATCAGCTGTGATTCCTCCGTCCTGGTTCAACCCAACCGGGTCCTCGTGGTGCCTGCCACTAACGTCACTCTCTCTGCGTAAGTAGTGGATCACACCAACACCAACCCTCTCATCCATCCACGTGTTGTGAAATAATAAACCAGCTCATTTGGTTATTTGACACTTGATTTTTGAAGTGGTGATGAGGTGAAACATGACAATCTGACCATTAGATGAAGTCCCTTGAGGTTCTGCTCATCTGTTTCTATCATCTCCGTGACTTTCACACATCTTGTTCCTGTGTCCCTCTTCAGATCGACAGTCCGAGCCTTGAACAAAAACTTCTCCATTGCCTTCTTGTTCCCAGCCTTCATCACGGTCTTCTTCTTCCAACACAACAGGACTGTGTATGACATGGTGGCTGGCACTATCGTTGTCAAGCGCACCGGAGCCAGATGACCATTCTGATTGGTTAAGGCCAAGCTAAAGCCTGGCTGGGACCTGGCTTCTATTTTATTTGAAGAGGTACATGTTGCTCTCAACCCTGCAGTACAGAGGAGGCTGGTGAGGGGAGGACGTCTCATAATAATGGCTGGAGTGGAGTGAATGGAATGGTATCAAACACATGGAAACCATAAATTCCGTTCCATCCATTACAGTGAGTCCGTCCTCCGATTGAAAGTGACACCACTACTCCAGCACTAAGGCAGTCTAGTGTCACTAGGCTATGGGGAGACAACTGAACTGGGAACTACTCTGCAAAAACGATGAGGGGAGGCGAAAGCTCTGCATAAGCCTGAAGACAGAAAATACAGTATGACATCATCAGTATCTCGGTCCCTCTCACAGCTCTTGTATGTGACGTCAGAGTTTCTAGAACCATCTCTTGTTTCTCAACTACTGTACTCTGGTTGTTTTTCAGAGGAGGTATACGTTCTACCCTTTTAGATTTGTGCAATGGTAGTATGCAAATTAGCACCCGATCAGTTAGGAAGCACTGAGGAATCAACTTTTTTCAGGAAAGGTTATTAAATGTTTTAATTTAATTGCCTTGGGTTTTCAAAATTAATTAAATGAAAATGTAATCTCTAGGATGAGAAAGTGGAAGACGAGAGAATAGTTATTTAGTAGTTTTAGCCTATCAGCATATTGATGCAGTTTTATAATTTGGCTTATTTTAAGATATTGCTTGGTAACAATCCAACACTCCTAGAATCACAACATGCTAATAGTTTGGTTGACATTGCCCTCGCGTCTTATTGCACTATGGGTAGATTATTGTCTAATCATTATCTGGTTACAACTTGACACTTCTTTGGTTGTCATCAGACTATAAAATAGCTTTATTTTGGATCTGTTAACATAACAGAACACCTGGGCTGATTCAGTGTAGACTTTCAGTGTAGACTTTCACGTGTATTATCTCAATGCTCAAGAGGATATTTATTTAACCTTTATTTAACTAGGCAAGCCAGTTAAGAACAAATTCTTATTTACAAAGACGGCCTACCCTGGCCAAGCCCTAACACGGACGAAGCTGGGCCAATTGCGTGCTGCCCTATGGGACTCCCAATCACGGCCGGATGTGATACAGCCTGGAATCGAACCAGGGTCTGTAGTGACGCCTCTAGCACTGAGATGCAGTGCCTTAGACCGCTGCGTCACTCAGGAGCCCCATATGGCGTGTTTCAGTTGATATACTGTCTGATCTAACATGGAAAAACACATTTGTTACTTAGGACTGTATTTATGTTTGGCACTTCAGTCATAATTGAATCGTTCTCTAAATTATTCCTTAAACTTTGTAAAATGAAATACTTTACCAAATACCAGAAAGCTGGAGTGGCATGTTGTTCTCCATCACTTCATTAAGCAATTTGACCACAGCCTGCATTAATGAACTCAACAAGTATTAAGGGGTATGTTAATGGTTGGTCTAATCTTGTTGTCTAAATGTACCCATGACCACCAAACTTGTCACAATGTCCAATTTAGCCACGGAGATGAAAACATTTTGAGTGCTTCAAGCGGACCGTATTATGATTGTGTCTGTCAGTAAATACATCTACCATATGAGGTGCCAATAGGGTTTCAATTCTGGTTATTTCCCCCAAGCTTCCAGGTTTTCCAGAAATCCTAGTTTGAAGATTCCCGAATTCTGAAGGGAATAAGCAAGAAATCCGGAATCCTTTAGCCAGAATTTCTGGAAAAAACGGTGATTACCTCAGTATTGAGTCCAGATGTAGTATCACTTTTTCAGAATTAGATGTCGGCTAACTATGATTCTAATTTCTGTTTGTTGTTTTAAGTCCAAAGTGACAGGCTCACCTGTCTTCCTAACATGTTACCTTTCCATGGTTGTCATTTTAATATATTTGCCTTGATTATAGAATATAAGTACTACAGTATTGCTATACATTTGTTAAAGTACAGTAACAGTATAAAGAAAGTGGCCCGGTATAAAATGTAAGTCATTCAAAAACACTCTTAATTCAGTTACTAGGCTACATCTAATACCATGGGATGATAGTACAGTATTGATGTATATTATTAGCAATTTTATACATTAATTTATGAAATATGTTTGTGTACTAATTATTTTATTTTAGTAAATGAGCTTGGTGTATTAGTTGGAATTGTCAGCACATTTCGGGGTGAGTTTGCACTTTTTATGGATTTTAATTCACATTAATAAAACTTTATTGATCATTATTTTACAGAGAATGGGTTTCGCATTTCATGGACCAGTCATGGCAACTGTTCAATTTCCTTGTGTGATGATATCGATTTGTGCCAAAGCATTCTGTTATGAAGTGTAATCAACCCAACAATACCAAGACGTATTATACTGTGTGTGTGCTGGATCGCTCAGGGCGTCCCGAACGGTGCAGCCTATGGGCCCTGGTCACTGAGTGAACTATCCTGGCTAAATAAATCAATTGATTGACTAGAACCCTTGGCTAGTCCTGCCATGCAACAACACACAAGTGTTGCATTATTCCAGACCTGTCTACAGTTTTTTTGGTCTTGTGTCGACGTTGGATAAGATTTTACTCGGTCTTGACTCCACGTCGGACACTAGCTCGGTTTCCATCCAATTTACGACAGATTTTCATACAAATATTCTAAAATCCAAATAAAGGAAACATTTGCATTTTCCCATCAGTGGTGTTTCCACCAAACTGACTTTTTTGTATTTTTTGTATTAATTCATTTTTATATTTTGTATTTTTTACGTATTGTTTTTATTCATAATACACTATTATCAACTTACATCGCTACATCTAACATGTCTAACAAAACACAGGTATAACACAGGTATATAAAATATAAATAATTTTTAAAAACAGGCCTTGGACGTGCGCTCTAGTCAACTGTTCGAAGATACTTTGCGGGTAGTCTACATTTATGAAATTATTATGGATAAGATTGAGAATATTTTTAGTTGTCATACGGCAGTTAAGCATCGATCATCATGTCACCAGAATCAGACCCTCGATATTTATTAGAAAGGTGCATCCTTCACCACCCAGTTAAATTGGAAAGAACCGGGATGAACACTTTTTTTCTCCAAATTACTCACAGATCAATAGCGCTAGAGAGAACGTATTTTATGACAATGTATATGTCCTCTACTATTAGCAACTGTAATTTCGTTTCTAGAATAAATGACAAAAAATCTAATAGACCAAGAACGGAATTTCAGCAAAATTACGCAGCCTGGTCTCAGAGCATTTCGTATTATTCTGTACGTTGGCCGACGGGGCGGGAGAAACACAGTCTTGGGATGGAAGTAACAGCTGGCAAGAAGTGCACAATATCTGTCTTATTTCCATATTTCTGTTTAGTAATGCTTGTTACTTTCAACAAATGTACTATCAGCCATCATTTCATGTTTGTATCGAGTTCAATAATTCATGCTATAGGTTAAAAATGTATGAAAATGGACCACAATGTTGCGCAAACACAACAATTTGCCATACAATATGAATCAGACTAAAATGGATCACATAACAGCTATATTAACCATCATTTTCTCATCTCACTTTAATGGGAATCTAGTAAGATATCTCTCTCTCCATTTTCCATGACTATTCATGCTAAGCCAATCAGGTGCACTCCAGCTGTCCTTGTCATGCACACTCCCCGTGTCTTGATAGAATAAACGTTTTTATTATTTTCACAAACTCATCAGGCTTATCACATTTTCATGGCTTGACACAAGGTAATTAACCCCTAGAATCATAAAAATATATATTTTTAATAACCCCTAACCTGTCGATAAAAGCTTATGTGAGAAGCTGATTCATCAAGTCAATTGATTAAGGCATAATTCTAATGACATCATATAGAATTTTGGAACATTCAGTCACTTGTTGATATTTCGCATTATAAAAGCAACATCAACTAGAGAAGACAATGGCCTGTGTTAAAACATTTACCCAATTTTATTCCAGGTCATCCGTTAACATTGTGTTACTTTCGTCCCACCCATCTCTCCTGTAACTTCTCCCAGGCTAATGCCGCGTTCAAAAGAACTGGGAACTCAGAAATCTCTAACTACCGACTCAGTGGGACAACAAAAAAAAACTATCCCCGACTGGGAAAAATAGTTTTGAACGGTCATCCAACACAGAATTTCAATTCGGGAATTCGGGCCCCTTTCCAGAGCTCCAACTTTCTGACCTGAAGATCATGATTTGACCTTGTATTTTTCAGAGTTCCACAACGCAACACAACACCCATGAATAGCTAGCATGATACTTGAAACCTATGCTGTCATTTAGTCACTAGAGGGGTTAAGAAAATTACGTATGTTAGGAACCTTGAACAACTTAACACAACTCTACAGCTCAAAACCACTTTTTGTTGATAACTTAGAAAAACATGGTCGAACTGGGCTGTTTTTTGTTGTTGCAGGGAGCTCGTCCTCCGCATTAGGTACATGCTTCTATCTTATCTGAGAAAATGGGCGTGTTACTTTCACCCCATGTTACTTTCGTCCCGGCTTTCCCTTCATAATTTGTTTTATTTTAGACAAATAAACATGGTTTCCCGGGTCGTGGTGGGGGGACCACACACCATATCATCGTGTGACTCCAAGTTTACTTTGATATGATGGTTATCATATCAATATTTGCGCAAAAAGGCGGTTCCACTGCCATTTCTAGCATAATTAATTTGACCAACAAAATAATATCCCACCATGTCGAAAAACACATTTTCTGTCAGCATTTGTAAAATTGTACCAAAACTTCCTTTTTCCATCACTTTTTTTGAATTTACTGGCATAAAACCTGTGGATGGAAATGTGGTTAATGAGGACTTTTCTTTCCGAGGCAAATTCCGTTTGACAAATAAAAATATTCTTGCTCTTATCCATAATAACTTCATCATGTAGACTAGCCTACCCGCACTGTATCTGCCAGCTGTTGGCTAGAGAGCACGTGCCAAGACCAGAGGAGGCACATTTGCTATTGAACGCAACAGTTTTTGTGACAAAAATATTGTTCGAGTTTAAAATGAGATGGAAACACATTGACCTTTAGATTTTTATTCGGTACATGAGATAAAGTACATTTTGTGTGCACTACATCATCATGCACTGATTCTTATCCACAACAAGTCAGTTGGGTGGAAACACACCACTAGTGGGAAAATTAGCATATTTTCTTTATGTGAATTTTTGAATATTAACATATATTCACATGAAAATGAATGGTAACCTAGCATGGTAAACTAGCAACCAGTTCGTCTTGTCAGGTTGCACCAGTGTGTTTCCCCGTTCTCAAGTTTTTTTTGTGTCTAGTCCTCCCGGTTCTGACCTTTCTGCCTTTCCTGAGCACAGGCTCATCAGTAGGTACAAGTACGCTGGTGAGCCGTACGGGGAGTTTCCAATCTCCCATTACTCACACCCCTTTCCATGCTATCCTGTTGAGTGGTGACCGGTCCAAATCTTTCCGGGTGCTCATTGACTCTGGAGCTGAAGAGAGCTTTATGGACACTACCCTGGTATCGTAGCACAACCCCCTCTCTGTTCCCATGGATGGCAGAGCGCTGGATGGGCGCTCTATTGGCAGAGTCACCCAGAGTACGGTTCCTATCAACCTGCGAGTATCAGGTAATCACAGTGAGTCTATGCAGTTCCTGCTCATCGAATCTCCTCATGTACTTGTGGTTTTGAGGTTTTCATGGCTCCAGAGGCACAATCCCCTGATTTGACTGGGGATACTGGTTCTATCATGGGTTGGAGCCCGTTCTGCCACGAGCATTGTCTGAAGTCGGCTCAGCCTGCCCCGGGACGTCTTCCTGCGGGCTTGGGAAAAGCCTTGGATCTGTCGGAGGTTTTCAACAAGGCCCGCGCCTCATCTCTTCCTTGGTAGCGCAGTCGTAGGGTCGATATCGACCTTCTCCCAGGCACAACACCGCCTCGGGTCCGGAGACCAAGACGATGGCAGGGTACATTGAGGACTCTCTTCTCGAAGTTGGACCTTCGGAAACGCCTACCATCTGGTTCGGATATGGGAAAGGAGACGAAAGGAAGACAGCCTTTAACACGGCTAGAGGGCACTACGAGTACCTTGTGATGCCATTTGGACTGACCAATGCTCCCACAGTATTCCAGGCCCTGGTCAACGATGTGCTCCATGACATGTTGAACCTGTTCGTGTTCGTCTACCACGACGACATCCTCATCCCCCCCCCCCCCGTTCAGCTCAAGAGCACGTCCTCCAGGTTCTCCAGCGTCTCCTGGAGAACCAGCTTTTTGTGAAAGCAGAGAAATGTGAATTCCATCACTCCACTGTCTCCTTCCTGCAGGAAATATTCAGATGGATTCTGACAAGGTGAGGGTCCCGTAAACTTTCCCCTGGTTTTATCGGCCCTTTCCCTATCTCAAATCCTTAGCCCCTCTGCTGTTCGTCTTCTGTTGCCCCCGCACCCTCCGTATATATCCCACTTTTCATGTGTCTAGGATTAAACCTCTCTCTCAGCCCTTTTTCTCTTGTGTCTGCATCTGCGTCTTATACTGAGTTGTGATAGGGCTTCCTTCCTAAATTGTAACATTACTGTCCTTTACTTTAATTGAAAAATATCCTCGAACTCTGTCATGCTTGTCTGAATTACCTTGATTCGCGGGTAGGGAAGAGTGAGGGAAATTGTTCTAAAGTTCCATGTTCCATTAGTAAGGGGACCGGGGGAAGTTGTAACATATTTAGTATTTTTATCTAGTATAGACCTGTTTGGGTTAGTGATCATGTAGAGTGGCTCCCTATTTGCCCTCAGCATGCATAGTTTCACCATTCTATATGTCTAAAGAATCCGTATGTTCTGAAATATGAACATAGATATACTGAACACTTTGAACTTATGGTGGCAATTTGAAACCATAATAAGAGGGGGTAGGGGCAAAAGGGGTGCACTATATAGGGTGCCATTTAGGATTCAGAAATGTCATTTCTCAGTACTTGTGGTTTCTCTTAACAGAAAAGAACAGAGGAGCATCCAAGCATCTCCAGTTCAAGATTTTCAAGACAAATGTTTATCGTTCATAAGTTGATTGGAGGTCGTCATTACTAATCTACTGCTAGGGCTGTGTGGCTAAGTGGAGACTGTTGTTGATGGAGAGTAGGTCTGCGTCCCAAATGGCACTCTATATTTTTGTGCACTGAGGTTGACCATGGCCCATAGGATTGGGGGGGCGCCCTGGTTAAAAGTAGTGCACTAAATGGGGAATAGGGTGCCCATTTGGTGTAACGTCCGTCGTTCAAGGTAGACCAAGGCGCAGCGTGAGTTGAGTTCATCATCTTTTATTTTAAAGGTGAACCAGCAAAAAAACATAAACAACACCACGAACGAAAAGCTTCGTCGTGCAAAATACATGCAACCAAACAAAGACAATATCCCACAACTGACTGTGGGGAAAAAGGGCTGCCTAAGTATGATTCCCAATCAGAGACAACAATAGACAGCTGCCTCTGATTGGAAACCATACTGGGCCAATCAAAGGAAAAACCAACATAGAATTACAACACATAGAATTCCCACCCCATGTCACACCCTGACCTAACCAAACAGAGAAAAACCGGCTCTCTCAGGTCAGGGCGTGACATTTGGGATGTAGCCACAAGAGGCTATGCCCTAATTGATCCGAGGACAGTGAATGCTGTGGGACCGAGGCAAGCCTGGACGAGGCTCCAGATATGGAGATATTTTTTATTTATTAGCCAGTTTAAAATAGATATTGATGTTCTGTCAGTGATGGTGCACCATTTTGATTGTTCAATTATGAATAAATGTATTGGAAAATGTGTATGTTTGGCCGGTACCTGTTATTTTTCCCTCCATAAATTGTCTGTCAGACACGCAGTAGGGAGAGGGAGATCTGCCTCTCTATTCCATTGTAGAAATCTACAGTGTATTCCAAGAGGACAGATGAGAAAGCCGTTGAGGGTGTGTCCCCAAAATGGAACCATGTTCCCTTATCTGGCTACCCATCCTCATCACATCGGTTCTTCTGCACGATGAGTCTGGATTTGCCTCCCTCCCTGATGATTTTCTGGAATGTGAACACATTCTGACCATTCTGATTGGTCCCAGAAAACTAATGGGTTGGGCAAAAGGTGGCCCTACATGATATCAACTTTGATACTCTGACTGGTTAGAGACGATCCAATCGCTGATGAACGCCCCTCATTTTGAAGTCCCACAAACGACTTCTAGGGTGGCAGTTTCAGACTGTATGTAGTGAACAATGGAGCAGAGGAGTTAAATTGAGGGTGAGTCATCAGGAACCATATTTCCTACGTAGCACACTACCTTTGACCATAGCCCAATAGGAATAGGTCACCATTTGGGATGCGTTCTAGGTTTGGTTAAGATATGAAGACAACCAGTTTTCTGTCCATGAGAGAGATGAAATGAAAGTCAGCTCTACTTCATCTATTTATCTCTCTGTTTTCATTATAATAAATGGCCTAGTGCATAGGGTAATAAGCAAGGGCAGACAGACAAAGTAGAGAGTTGTTTTTCTGTGGTACTGCTAATGGCTTAGTCTGGAGAGGTGCTTGTCCACGTCTGACTGTCCCTGGGCCAGGCTAACTGCCGCTCCAGTGTTCCACTTTATCACTGATTGGAACCAAGCAGCAAAACAGATCTGCCCGGCAACAGTTCAATGTTTATTAAACAACTTAACCACACAATGTTCTAGAAGCCTTTTCGGGCCAATCAGTCATTTCCCCACCATAAGCTGGTCACTGGAATCCTACTTGTACAATACAATGGATTGTGTTGTGTATTGTATGCTGGGTTGTAATGTGCTGCATTGAACACTACCCTCTGTTGTGTGAATCTGGTACTGCAACTAGGGACAACAGTGAAGGGCCTCTCAATGATTCATATGCCCCAAATGGCCCCCTATATTCCTGGGTAATGTTCATGATGCTGTTGACCTTAACAAGGGCCCCAGGACCAGTGGAAGCGAAATAGCCCCACAACATCAAAGATCCACCACCATATTTTACAGTAGGTAGGGGTATTATTTTCTGCATGTCGTCGCTGTGATAAACCTTGTAACAAACATTTTGCCAATTCATTTTTTTAAATTCTTTTTTTACATGTATTGAAAGCAGTAACTCCTCTCAATGTACTCTGAACATGTAATGACTCCAGGACCAAGAACATTCATTCAAAATAGCTTCTGATGTTTCAAGATTGTATGTTCATTAAAGGTAAAATATGGCAGTTTCCTGAGAACCTCTTATCTCCAAAACAGAGAATTTTTCATCAGACAGTGACTATATTCATCTCTCTTTCGACACAATACCCACCACCGGTGTTTGTGGCCAAAGAGCTTTATTTTCATGTCATCTGACCATAGCACCTCCTGGAGTTTGATAACTGGCATTGGCTCTTGGATTGGAGCCGGTGGTATGGTCATATGACATGAACATAGAGCTCTCTGGCCACGCCTACCAGTGGTGGGTTTGGTGTTGAAAAACAGAAGCTTATGCAGAAAAGTACCTCATACCTACAGTAAATTATGGTGGTGGATCTGTGATGTTATGGCGCTATTTAGCTTCCACTGGTCCTGGGGCCCTTTAAGGTCAACGACATCGAACTTTACCAAGTAGCAGGACATTTTAGCCCAAAATGTTTTTGCCTCTGCCAGGAGGCTGACAGTTGGCCACAAGTAGATCTTCCAGCAAGATAACCCCAAGCAAGCATTCATCAAAATCCACAAAGAAATGGTTAGCCTAATTGACCACAAAATCAACATTTTGCAATGGCCATCTCAGTCTCTGGAATTGAACCCCATTGAAAACCTGTGGTTTGACTTAAAGAGGGCAGTCCATAAGCACAGACAAGGGGTATCAAGGATCTGGAAAGATAATGTGTGAAGGAATGGTCTAAGATTCCTCCCAATGTGTTTTACAATCTCATAAAACATTTTAGAAAAAGTCTCCCATAAGTGTTCATTTGGGTTGAGATCTGGTGACTGAGACGGCCATGGCATATGGCTTACATCGTTTTCATGCTCATCATATTATTTAGTGACCACTCGTGCCATGTGGATGTGGGCACTGTCATCCAATGGGGGCATAGCCATGGTAGTAAAATAATGGCCTGAGTGACAGAGTGAGGGTTTTGCATAGGCGCTTTGAGTTTTTGTTGTGGGACTAGAATTTTTTTTACGGAAAATATAAGAACTTCATTAACCAGTTCCCATGCCTTTAAAATAACGGTTCTGTTCCCGGAACAGTATGGATCACAATCGTTCCAGGTTTAATTTCTGTTCCTAGAAAAACGTTGTTCTGTTCCCTGAACAGGTTTCAACCCCTGGTGTTAATTGCTTAATTTACTCAGGAACCCCACCTGTGTGGAAGCACCTGCTTTCAATATACATTGAATCCCTCATTTACTCAAGACCTATCTGCTGCCTTTGATACTGTGAACCATCAGATCCTCCTCTCCACCCTCTCCGAGCTGGGCATCTCCGGCGCGGCCCACGCTTGGATTGCGTCCTACCTGACAGGTTGCTCCTACCAGGTGGCGTGGCGAGAATCTGTCTCCGCACCACGTGCTCTCACCACTGGTGTCCCCCAGGGCTCTGTTCTAGGCCCTCTCCTATTCTCGCTATACACCAAGTCACTTGGCTCTGTCATATCCTCACACGGTCTCTCCTATCATTGCTATGCAGACGACACACAATTAATCTTCTCCTTTCCCCCTTCTGACAACCAGGTGGCGAATCGCATCTCTGCATGTCTGGCAGACATATCAGTGTGGATGACGGATCACCACCTCAAGCTGAACCTCGGCAAGACGGAGCTGCTCTTCCTCCCGGGGAAGGACTGCCCGTTCCATGATCTCGCCATCACGGTTGACAACTCCCTTGTGTCCTCCTCCCAGAGTGCTAAGAACCTTGGCGTGATCCTGGACAACACCCTGTCGTTCTCCACTAACATCAAGGCGGTGACCCGATCCTGTAGGTTCACGCTCTACAACATTCGCAGAGTACGACCCTGCCTCACACAGGAAGCGGCACAGGTCCTAATCCAGGCACTTGTCATCTCCCGTCTGGATTACTGCAACTCGCTGTTGGCTGGGCTCCCTGCCTGTGCCATCAAACCCCTACAACTCATCCAGAACGCCGCAGCCCATCTGGTGTTCAACCTTCCCAAGTTCTCTCACGTCACCCCGCTCCTCCGCTCTCTCCACTGGCTTCCAGTTGAAGCTCGCATCCGCTACAAGACCATGGTGCTTGCCTACGGAGCTGTGAGGGGAACGGCACCTCCGTACCTTCAGGCTCTGATCAGGCCCTACACCCAAACAAGGGCACTGCGTTCATCCACCTCTGGCCTGCTCGCCTCCCTACCTCTGAGGAAGCACAGTTCCCGCTCAGCCCAGTCAAAACTGTTCGCTGCTCTGGCACCCCAATGGTGGAACAAGCTCCCTCACGATGCCAGGACAGCGGAGTCAATCACCACCTTCCGGAGACACCTGAAACCCCACCTCTTTAAGGAATACCTGGGATAGGATAAAGTAATCCTTCTAACCCCCCCCCTTTAAAAGATTTAGATGCACTATTGTAAAGTGGTTGTTCTACTGGATATTATAGGTGAATGCACCAATTTGTAAGTCGCTCTGGATAAGAGCGTCTGCTAAATGACTTAAATGTAAATGTAAATGTTTCCATAGGAGAATTGGTTTAAGCTTAGGAAAATGCTAAAATTGTCACAGACCTGACTCAAACTTTTTTTTTCTTTTTTTTTACTTTATCTGTACTTCATCAACCCACAACTGCAGGATGGGAGTCTGGTTCACTGGAAGTTACAAGGTTTGCTGACTGTCACTGATTCATAATGTCCCAAATACCCCCAGATCTAATCCCTTTATAATTCACTACTTGTAACCAGGGCCCTGGGCAAAACTCTCTAAAATCAGGAGTCAAATCGATGTCTTCTTTCCAACAACTCACAATGTTCATACTAGATTTAACACAAGTCATTGTGTTTGCTCAACCGGGGGGGGACTCTTGAGTGACAACCTGTAATTCTGTTGAAATTGGTGATCAAATCGCTAGTTCCAGGGAGACGGGGCCTGGAAGGGTTATATGGACCAGTGTGGTGGTACAGTCTGGGAAGGCTGAGGGTTATATGGACCAGTGTGGTGGTACAGACTGGGAAGGCTGAGGGTTATATGGACCAGTGTGGTGGTACAGACTGGGAAGGCTGAGGGTTATATGGACCAGTGTGGTGGTACAGACTGGGAAGGCTGAGGGTTATATGGACCAGTGTGGTAGGTACAGGCTGGGAAGGCTGAGGGTTATATGGACCAGTGTGTTGGTACAGACTGGGAAGGCTGAGGGTTATATGGACCAGTGTGGTGGTACAGACTGGGAAGGCTGAGGGTTATATGGACCAGTGTGTTGGTACAGGCTGGGAAGGCTGAGGGTTATATGGACCAGTGTGGTGGTACAGGCTGGGAAGGCTGAGGGTTATATGGACCAGTGTGGTGGTACAGGCTGGGAAGGCTGAGGGTTATATGGACCAGTGTGGTGGTACAGGCTGGGAAGGCTGAGGGTTATAAGGACCAGTGTGGTGGTACAGGCTGGGAAGGCTGAGGGTTATATGGACCAGTGTGGTAGGTACAGGCTGGGAAGGCTGAGGGTTATATGGACCAGTGTGGTGATACAGACTGGAAAGGCTGAGGGTTATATGGACCAGTGTGGTGATACAGACTGGGAAGGCTGAGGGTTATATGGACCAGTGTGGTGGTACAGGCTGGGAAGGCCGAGGGTTATATGGACCAGTGTGGTGATACAGACTGGAAAGGCTGAGGGTTATATGGACCAGTGTGGTAGGTACAGGCTGGGAAGGCTGAGGGTTATATGGACCAGTGTGGTGGTACAGACTGGAAAGGTTGAGGGTTATATGGACCAGTGTGGTGGTACAGGCTGGGAAGGCTGAGGGTTATATGGACCAGTGTGGTGATACAGACTGGGAAGGCTGAGGGTTATATGGACCAGTGTGGTGGTACAGGCTGGGAAGGCCGAGGGTTATATGGACCAGTGTGGTGGTACAGGCTGGGAAGGCTGAGGGTTATATGGACCAGTGTGGTAGGTACAGGCTGGGAAGGCTGAGGGTTATATGGACCAGTGTGGTGGTACAGGCTGGGAAGGCTGAGGGTTATATGGACCAGTGTGGTGGTACAGGCTGGGAAGGCTGAGGGTTATATGGACCAGTGTGGTAGGTACAGGCTGGGAAGGCTGAGAGTTATATGGACCAGTGTGGTGGTACAGGCTGGGAAGGCTGAGGGTTATATGGACCAGTGTGGTGGTACGGGCTGGGAAGGCTGAGGGTTATATGGACCAGTGTGGTAGGTACAGGCTGGGAAGGCCGAGGGTTATATGGACCAGTGTGGTGGTACAGGCTGGGAAGGCTGAGGGTTATATGGACCAGTGTGGTAGGTACAGGCTGGGAAGGCCGAGGGTTATATGGACCAGTGTGGTGGTACAGACTGGGAAGGCTGCGAGTTATATGGACCAGTGTGGTAGGTACAGACTGGGAAGGCTGAGGGTTATATGGACCAGTGTGGTGGTACAGGCTGGGAAGGCTGAGGGTTATATGGACCAGTGTGGTGGTACAGACTGGGAAGGCTGAGGGTTATATGGACCAGTGTGGTGGTACAGACTGGGAAGGCTGAGGGTTATATGGACCAGTGTGGTGGTACAGGCTGGGAAGGCTGAGGGTTATATGGACCAGTGTGGTGGTACAGACTGGGAAGGCTGAGGGTTATATGGACCAGTGTGGTGGTACAGGCTGGGAAGGCTGAGGGTTATATGGACCAGTGTGGTGGTACAGGCTGGGAAGGCTGAGGGTTATATGGACCAGTGTGGTGGTACAGACTGGGAAGGCTGAGGGTTATATGGACCAGTGTGGTGGTACAGGCTGGGAAGGCTGAGGGTTATATGGACCAGTGTGGTGGTACAGGCTGGGAAGGCTGAGGGTTATATGGACCAGTGTGGTGGTACAGACTGGGAAGGCTGAGGGTTATATGGACCAGTGTGGTGGTACAGACTGGGAAGGCTGCGAGTTATATGGACCAGTGTGGTAGGTACAGACTGGGAAGGCTGAGGGTTATATGGACCAGTGTGGTGGTACGGGCTGGGAAGGCTGAGGGTTATATGGACCAGTGTGGTAGGTACAGGCTGGGAAGGCCGAGGGTTATATGGACCAGTGTGGTGGTACAGGCTGGGAAGGCTGAGGGTTATATGGACCAGTGTGGTAGGTACAGGCTGGGAAGGCCGAGGGTTATATGGACCAGTGTGGTGGTACAGACTGGGAAGGCTGCGAGTTATATGGACCAGTGTGGTAGGTACAGACTGGGAAGGCTGAGGGTTATATGGACCAGTGTGGTGGTACAGGCTGGGAAGGCTGAGGGTTATATGGACCAGTGTGGTGGTACAGACTGGGAAGGCTGAGGGTTATATGGACCAGTGTGGTGGTACAGACTGGGAAGGCTGAGGGTTATATGGACCAGTGTGGTGGTACAGGCTGGGAAGGCTGAGGGTTATATGGACCAGTGTGGTGGTACAGACTGGGAAGGCTGAGGGTTATATGGACCAGTGTGGTGGTACAGGCTGGGAAGGCTGAGGGTTATATGGACCAGTGTGGTGGTACAGGCTGGGAAGGCTGAGGGTTATATGGACCAGTGTGGTGGTACAGACTGGGAAGGCTGAGGGTTATATGGACCAGTGTGGTGGTACAGGCTGGGAAGGCTGAGGGTTATATGGACCAGTGTGGTGGTACAGGCTGGGAAGGCTGAGGGTTATATGGACCAGTGTGGTGGTACAGACTGGGAAGGCTGAGGGTTATATGGACCAGTGTGGTGGTACAGACTGGGAAGGCTGCGAGTTATATGGACCAGTGTGGTAGGTACAGACTGGGAAGGCTGAGGGTTATATGGACCAGTGTGGTGGTACAGGCTGGGAAGGCTGAGGGTTATATGGACCAGTGTGGTGGTACAGGCTGGGAAGGCTGAGGGTTATATGGACCAGTGTGGTGGTACAGACTGGGAAGGCTGAGGGTTATATGGACCAGTGTGGTGGTACAGGCTGGGAAGGCTGAGGGTTATATGGACCAGTGTGGTGGTACAGGCTGGGAAGGCTGAGGGTTATATGGACCAGTGTGGTGGTACAGACTGGGAAGGCTGAGGGTTATATGGACCAGTGTGGTGGTACAGACTGGGAAGGCTGCGAGTTATATGGACCAGTGTGGTAGGTACAGACTGGGAAGGCTGCGAGTTATATGGACCAGTGTGGTGGTACAGGCTGGGAAGGCTGAGGGTTATATGGACCAGTGTGGTGGTACAGGCTGGGAAGGCTGAGGGTTATATGGACCAGTGTGGTGGTACAGGCTGGGAAGGCTGAGGGTTATATGGACCAGTGTGGTAGGTACAGGCTGGGAAGGCTGAGCGTTATATGGACCAGTGTGGTGATACAGGCTGGGAAGGCTGCGAGTTATATGGACCAGTGTGGTGATACAGACTGGGAAGGCTGAGGGTTATATGGACCAGTGTGGTGATACAGACTGGGAAGGCTGAGGGTTATATGGACCAGTGTGGTGGTACAGGCTGGGAAGGCTGAGGGTTATATGGACCAGTGTGGTGGTACAGGCTGGGAAGGCTGAGGGTTATATGGACCAGTGTGGTGATACAGACTGGGAAGGCTGAGGGTTATATGGACCAGTGTGGTGGTACAGGCTGGGAAGGCTGAGGGTTATATGGACCAGTGTGGTGGTACAGGCTGGGAAGGCTGAGGGTTATATGGACCAGTGTGGTGGTACAGGCTGGGAAGGCTCAGGGTTATATGGACCAGTGTGGTGGTACAGGCTGGGAAGGCTGAGGGTTATATGGACCAGTGTGGTGGTACAGGCTGGGAAGGCTGAGGGTTATATGGACCAGTGTGGTGATACAGACTGGGAAGGCTGAGGGTTATATGGACCAGTGTGTTGGTACAGGCTGGGAAGGCTGAGAGTTATATGGACCAGTGTGGTGGTACAGACTGGGAAGGCTGAGGGTTATATGGACCAGTGTGGTAGGTACAGGCTGGGAAGGCTGAGGGTTATATGGACCAGTGTGGTGATACAGACTGGGAAGGCTGAGGGTTATATGGACCAGTGTGGTGGTACAGACTGGAAAGGCTGAGAGTTATATGGACCAGTGTGGTGGTACAGACTGGGAAGGCTGAGCGTTATATGGACCAGTGTGGTGGTACAGACTGGGAAGGCTGAGCGTTATATGGACCAGTGTGGTGGTACAGGCTGGGAAGGCTGAGGGTTATATGGACCAGTGTGGTGGTACAGGCTGGGAAGGCTGAGGGTTATATGGACCAGTGTGGTGGTACAGACCGGGAAGGCTGAGGGTTATATGGACCAGTGTGGTGGTACAGACTGGGAAGGCTGCGAGTTATATGGACCAGTGTGGTGGTACAGGCTGGGAAGGCTGAGGGTTATATGGACCAGTGTGGTGGTACAGGCTGGGAAGGCTGAGGGTTATATGGACCAGTGTGGTAGGTACAAGCTGGGAAGGCTGAGGGTTATATGGACCAGTGTGGTGGTACAGGCTGGGAAGGCTGAGGGTTATATGGACCAGTGTGGTGGTACAGGCTGGGAAGGCTGCGAGTTATATGGACCAGTGTGGTGATACAGACTGGGAAGGCTGAGGGTTATATGGACCAGTGTGGTGGTACAGGCTGGGAAGTCTGAGGGTTATATGGACCAGTGTGGTGGTACAGGCTGGGAAGGCTGAGGGTTATATGGACCAGTGTGGTGGTACAGGCTGGGAAGGCTGAGGGTTATATGGACCAGTGTGGTGATACAGACTGGGAAGGCTGAGGGTTATATGGACCAGTGTGTTGGTACAGGCTGGGAAGGCTGAGAGTTATATGGACCAGTGTGGTGGTACAGACTGGGAAGGCTGAGGGTTATATGGACCAGTGTGGTAGGTACAGGCTGGGAAGGCTGAGGGTTATATGGACCAGTGTGGTGATACAGACTGGGAAGGCTGAGGGTTATATGGACCAGTGTGGTGGTACAGACTGGAAAGGCTGAGAGTTATATGGACCAGTGTGGTGGTACAGACTGGGAAGGCTGAGGGTTATATGGACCAGTGTGGTGGTACAGGCTGGGAAGGCTGAGGGTTATATGGACCAGTGTGGTGATACAGACTGGGAAGGCTGAGGGTTATATGGACCAGTGTGTTGGTACAGGCTGGGAAGGCTGAGAGTTATATGGACCAGTGTGGTGGTACAGACTGGGAAGGCTGAGGGTTATATGGACCAGTGTGGTAGGTACAGGCTGGGAAGGCTGAGGGTTATATGGACCAGTGTGGTGATACAGACTGGGAAGGCTGAGGGTTATATGGACCAGTGTGGTGGTACAGACTGGAAAGGCTGAGAGTTATATGGACCAGTGTGGTGGTACAGACTGGGAAGGCTGAGCGTTATATGGACCAGTGTGGTGGTACAGACTGGGAAGGCTGAGCGTTATATGGACCAGTGTGGTGGTACAGACTGGGAAGGCTGAGCGTTATATGGACCAGTGAGGTGGTACAGACTGGGAAGGCTGAGGGTTATATGGACCAGACATGTCCCTGTTGGCTTGACAATAGCAGTTCATGCAATAACTTGTCCTCCAGTAGGACCTGATATCATGCCACGTCACATCCTTGTCGTAAAGACACTGCCTCATGCCTAGACAAGAAAACAATAAAAATACATATTTGTTGGGATGTCATGCCATGTCCAATAAACATCAGTGCATAACAATATGAAATGAGGTTAAAGGTCAGGTGGAGGACCACCGAAAAAAAAAACTAAAATCACATCATTAATATTGCTATACGAGGGGTCCTTTTTTTTGGTTATTAAATATACAGGTGTTTTGTGTACTTGTGTGTGTACTTGTGTGTGTACTGTGTGTGTACTTGTGGGTATGTGGGTAGGTGTTAGCAGCTGGTTATCTTTGTCCTTTACCTGGTTCTGCTGGTTTAAACCAGCAGCCAGCATGGAAAGTGGCAGCAGTGCACACAGGATTACAGCTACAGCCAAGGACCTCTTCCCAGGGAGAAAGAAGTGACACATTTCAACATTTGGCACTAGTAGGTCATTGACGCTACTCTAGATCTCTAGGTAACATATTTACCTTTCAGTATGTTGTTCCAATGTTACTTGCCTATTATGTCATTTAAATGTCCAATATTTATTAAGTCCATATTAAGACAAACAAATATCAATCACATGAAAATGAAAACCACATTACTTACAGTGCCTTCGGAAAGTATTTCGGACCCTTTCCCTTTTTCCACGTTTTGTTACGTTACAGCCTTATTCTGAAATGGATGAAATCGTTTCTTCCCCTCATCAGTCTAAACACAATACCCCATAATGATAAAGAAAAAAACGTTTTTTATAAATGTTTGCAAATTCATAAAAAATCAAAAACAGAAATACCTTATTTACATAAATATTCAGCTCAGGTGCATCCTGTTTCCATTGATCATCCTTGAGATGTTTCTACAACTTGATTGGAGTCCATCTGTGGTAAATTCTATTGTTTGGACATGATTTGCAAAGGCACACACCTGTCTATATAAGGCCCACAGTTGACAATGCATGTCAGAGCAAAATTCAAGCCATGAGGTCGAAGGAGTTGTTCGTAGAGCTCTGAAAAAGGATTGTATTGAGACACAGATCAGGCGAAGGGTACCAAAACATTTCTGCAGCATTGAAGGTTCTCAAGAACACTGTGGCCTCCATCATTCTTAAATGAAAGACGTTTGAAACCACCAAAATTCTTCCTAGATAAGGCTGCCCGGCCAAACTGAGCAATTGGGGGAGAAGGTCCTTGGTCAGGGAGGTGACCACGGACCCTTTTGGTCACTCTAACAGAGCTCCAGAGTTCCTCTGTGGAGTTGGGAAAACCTTCCAGAAGGACAACCATCTCTGCAGCACTCCACCAATCAGGCCTTTATGGTAGACTGGCCAGAAGGAAGCCACTCCTCAGTGAAAGGCATAGTGAATGTCACGCCCTGACCATAGAGAGCCATTGTTTCTCTATGGAGTAGTAGGTCAGGGTGTGACTAGGGGGTGATCTAGTATGTCTATGTTGTGTTCTAGTTTCTTTTTCTATGTTGGTGTTTTGTATGATTCCCAATTAGAGGCAGCTTGTAATCGTTGTCTCTAATTGGGGATCATATTTAAGTAGTTATTTTTCCCACCTGTGTTTGTGGGATTTTGTTTTTGTGTAGGTGCCTTTTTGCACTTCACTGTCTTCACATTTCGTTTGGTCACTTATTGTTTTGTATTTTGCTGAAGTTTCACGTTATAATAAAGATGTGGAACGCTACTCACGCTGCGCCTTAGTCCAATCATTACGACGATCGTGACAGTGAATTGTGATGTTTGTTTATGTCAATTAATCCCATATGGGAAGGGTTGCCAACTGGCGACGTGACACACAAATAACATTTCATTCATTCAATACTCCATAATTCACATTATACAGGCCTTCCTGAGGTTGAAATCGCTGCTCACGTCTCACAAAATAATGCCCTATTTCTAGAGAACAAAACTACTGTTCCTCACGCCATAGCTTGACACATCTATGATGTGACCGGTTTGGTTTTACTATTGCATCACCAGTATTACAAGCATTCATCAAATGTGTATTCACCAAAACCAGTTTCCCAGCAATATGACCTTAAGACCACCATTTTATTATGCTGAATTGATTGGGTCAAGGCGAATGTTTCAATCAAAAGTTTATTCTTTATTCCCCAGGGTTCTAATCACTATTCTACATTCCCCAATCATTATTCTACATTCTATTCATTATTCTACATTCCCCAGGGTTCTAATCATTATTCTACATTCCCCAGGGTTCGATTAATTATTCTATACTCCCCAGGGTTCTATTAATTATTCTATATTCTCCAGGTTTCTATTCATTAATCTATATTCCCCAGGGTTCTATTAATTATTCTATACTCTCCAGGGTTCTATTCATTAATCTATATTCCCCAGGGTTCTATTCATTATTCTATATTCCCCAGGGTTCTATTGATTAATCTATATTCCCCAGGGTTCTATTCATTATTCTATACTCCCCAGGGTTCTATTAATTATTCTATACTCTCCAGGGTTCTATTCATTATTCTATATTCCCCAGGGTTCTATTCATTATTCTATACTCCCCAGGGTTCTATTAATTATTCTATATTCCCCAGGGTTCTATTCATTATTCTATATTCCCCAGGGTTCTATTCATTATTCTATATTCTCCAGGGTTCTATTCATTAATCTATATTCCCCAGGGTTCTATTCATTATTCTATATTCTCCAGGGTTCTATTCATTAATCTATATTCCCCAGGGTTCTATTAATTATTCTATACTCTCCAGGGTTCTATTCATTAATCTATATTCCCCAGGGTTCTATTCATTATTCTATATTCCCCAGGGTTCTATTCATTATTCTATATTCCCCAGGGTTCTATTCATTAATCTATATTCCCCAGGGTTCTATTAATTATTCTATACTCTCCAGGGTTCTATTCATTAATCTATATTCCCCAGGGTTCTATTCATTATTCTATATTCCCCAGGGTTCTATTCATTATTCTATATTCCCCAGGGTTCTATTCATTATTCTATATTCCCCAGGGTTCTATTCATTAATCTATATTCCCCAGGGTTCTATTAATTATTCTATACTCTCCAGGGTTATATTCATTATTCTATATTCCCCAGGGTTCTATTCATTATTCTATATTCCCCAGGGTTCTATTCATTATTCTATATTCCCCAGTGGTGTGTGTGGTACAACACCAAAATGTATTTTTGTTTCTGCTGCTTGAAACTCAGGTGGTGGGGTGGGATCAGTGACACCTTCCCAATGGATCTGAGCTGGCCCTGGTCAAAAGTAGTGCATTATGGGCCCTGGTCAAAAGAAGTGCACAATATATAGGGAATTGCGTGCTATTTGGGAGACAACCCTGCTATTTTCATTAACTGCTGAATTCCCCAGCTTAGTCTCAATGGGCTCTATAAGCACGGCGGTGTCATGCTACAGCACCATTGAGGGCAGAGCCGCAGAGCCACCACATCTTTCTTAATGGAGTGGGAAGAACTGTGGCGCTGCCCTGTTGCCATGGCAGCAAGCACTGCTCTTGTTGGCATTTTCCCCAGCTACTGTTGACTGGCTTGCTGTTCCATCAGAATGCTCCCTTCCACGCCACAGAGACCGCTCTGCTCTCCGAGGGAGCACAGTGAAGCTTACCTTCTTCTCTGATGTAGTGACACTAAAGATGTTTCCCAAATGGCACCCTATTCCTTATAGGTCCCTGGTCAAAAGTAGTAGGGAATAGGGTGCCATTTGGAACGAAGACTCACTCTTAATCCCATTGCTGACACCAATGTCTGAGTCACATTATTACTAACTAATACATGGTGCTGCCTGATAACCACCTCTCATCTATCTGCTGTCATACCTTTCTGTAGGTACCGTGATGTTGTTTCAGAAGACTTCTGGATTGGATAAAAAGTCTGAAACCATCTTATTTCTTATTTTTATATCTTGTGTGTTTTTATTCTACCTTATTTTCTAAAATTATTTGTAATATTACATCATTATTGATTACTGCATTGTTGGGTTTAGAGCTGGCAAGAAAGGCATTTCACTGTACTTGTGCACGTGACATTAAAACTTAACTGCCACTATGGTGGTCCTATGGGGCAAAGGGTCTGTTCAAATGAAGTTACAGTGCACACGCAAAACAATGCCTTGAACAGTTCTGCAATGCTGTCCCTTCTCTGGTATGATGAGAATGTTTTTTGTTGTATTTTTTCACAAATCATTGTACAAATGTCATTGAATTGCTGCCATTTTACAATGATTTGTTAAATAATAATAACACAACATTATTATCATCATTATACCAGGGAAGGAACAGCATTGCAAAACTGTTTATCACAAGTGTGTTTCCTTTTGATAACAGCATGTTACAACACATCACACTTTACTATTGTTTATGTAACCCCTCTTCTTATTGGACTTAACGAGAGTGATCACCGATTTCACCACAACTACAAGATCGCTCAAAAGCCATGCCCTAGGTTGAGCAACTACAAGGACTTGTGTTAAATCTAGTATAAAATGGTGAGTTGTTGGAGAGAAGACATGGACTTGACTCCTGATCACACAGACCAGCTCTAGCATCTTGTTACTGAAGGTAAGAGACTGATCGGGTTTCCTTCTCTTGTTGTGCTTATTGTCTGATGTTATGGCGAGGATTATCTACAGCTCAACAGAACCTACAGAATCTACCTGTGAATCCAGTCTAAATTCCTGTCAATCATGGTAAGTTCCTTCTATCATTGCATGTTATGTATGAGTAATTACAATTAGAAATGACTTTAGGTTATTTTATTCCCCAGAGATCTAGAGGAGGGTTAATGACCTATCACCTCCACATGTTAAAATGTTAAAGTTCATTTTGCTAGTTTTTCATCTTTAATGTTTAGAGGGTTTGATGAAAGGTCTATGTTTTATTACCCAGAGATCCAGAGGAGGGTTAATGACCTATCACCTCCACATGTTAAAATGTTAAAGTTCATTTTGCTAGTTTTTCATCTTTAATGTTTAGACGGTTTGATGAAAGGCCTATGTTTTATTCCCCAGAGATCTAGAGGAGGGTTAATGACCTATCACCTCCACATGTTAAAATGTTAAAGTTCATTTTGCTAGTTTTTCATCTTTAATGTTTAGACGGTTTGATGAAAGGCCTATGTTTTATTCCCCAGAGATCTAGAGGAGGGTTAATGACCTATCACCTCCACATGTTAAAATGTTAAAGTTCATTTTGCTAGTTTTTCATCTTTAATGTTTAGACGGTTTGATGAAAGGCCTATGTTTTATTACCCAGAGATCTAGAGGAGGGTTAATGACCTATCACCTCCACATGTTAAAATGTTAAAGTTCATTTAGCTAGTTTTTCATCTTTAATGTTTAGACGGTTTGATGATAGGCCTATGTTTTATTACCCAGAGATCTAGAGGAGGGTTAATGACCTATCACCTCCACATGTTCAAATGTGTCAGTTCACTATGCTAGTTTTTCATCTTTAATGTTTAGACGGTTTGATGAAAGGTCTATGTTTTATTACCCAGAGATCCAGAGGAGGGTTAATGACCTATCACCTCCACATGTTAAAATGTTAAAGTTCATTTTGCTAGTTTTTCATCTTTAATGTTTAGACGGTTTGATGAAAGGTCTATGTTTTATTACCCAGAGATCCATAGGAGGGTTAATGACCTATCACCTCCACATGTTAAAATGTTAAAGTTCATTTTCCTAGTTTTTCATCTTTAATGTTTAGAGGGTTTGATGAAAGGCCTATGTTTTATTACCCAGAGATCCAGAGGAGGGTTAATGACCTATCACCTCCACATGTTTAAATGTTAAAGTTCATTTTGCTAGTTTTTCATCTTTAATGTTTAGACGGTTTGATGAAAGGCCTATGTTTTATTACCCAGAGATCCAGAGGAGGGTTAATGACCTATCACCTCCACATGTTAAAATGTTAAAGTTCATTTTGCTAGTTTTTCATCTTTAATGTTTAGAGGGTTTGATGAAAGGCCTATGTTTTATTGCCCTCTGTCTACATCTATGTATCCTGTCTGTATATTCTCTTCATTGTGGTCAGCAAGTACTGTAAATGTAGCCTACTAGGAGAATAAAGGGGATTCAGATAACATGCTTTTTCTTCTTTCTCCCTGGGAAGAGGTCCTTGGCTGTAGCTGTAATCCTGTGTGCACTGCTGCCACTTTTCCATGCTGGCTGCTGGTTTAAACCAGCAGAACCAGGTAAAGGACAAAGATAACCAGCTGTTAACACACACGCTCACGCACACACAACCATAGGGCTCTGGGCAAAAGTAAAATGGTGTTGTAACATGCACGCACACACGCACACACACACACACACACACACACACACACACTCTCCTGTATATTTATCAACCTAATAAAATAACCTCTTGTTCCAAATCATTATGTGATTTTAGGGTTTTATTTTTGTATTTTATTTTATGACCTGTAAAGGACATTTCATATTGTTATGCAATGATGTTTTTAATACACTTGAATCTCATTGAAAAAGACAACAAACACATTGATATGATATATTGAATAGGCATGTATTGTATAGGTATGAGGCAGTGTCTTTACGACAAGGATGGGACGTGGCATGATATTGGGTCCCGCTGGAGGACCAGTGATTGCATGAACTGCTATTGTCAAGCCAACGGGGACATGTCATGCTGCCAGGCGTGAGTACCGTACACAGCTTTTATTCTAGCACCCACTATAAATGTCTGGTCCATAAAACCCTCAGCCTTCCCAGCCTGTACCACCACACTGGTCCATACAACCCTCAGCCTTCCCAGTCTGTACCTACCACACTGGTCCATATAACCCTCAGCCTTCCCAGCCTGTACCACCACACTGGTCCATATAACCCTCAGCCTTCCTAGCCTGTACCACCACACTGGTCTATATAACCCTCAGCCTTCCCAGTCTGTACCTACCACACTGGTCCATATAACCCTCAGCCTTCCCAGTCTGTACCACCACACTGGTCCATATAACCCTCAGCCTTCCCAGTCTGTACCTACCACACTGGTCCGTATAACCCTCAGCCTTCCCAGCCTGTACCACCACACTGGTCCATATAACCCTCAGCCTTCCCAGTCTGTACCACCACACTGGTCCATATAACCCTCAGCCTTCCCAGTCTGTACCACCACACTGGTCCATATAACCCTCAGCCTTCCCAGTCTGTACCACCACACTGGTCCATATAACCCTCAGCCTTCCCGGACTGTACCACCACACTGGTCCATATAACCCTCAGCCTTCCCAGTCTGTACCACCACACTGGTCCATATAACCCTCAGCCTTCCCAGTCTGTACCACCACACTGGTCCATATAACCCTCAGCCTTCCCAGTCTGTACCTACCACACTGGTCCATATAACCCTCAGCCTTCCCAGCCTGTACCACCACACTGGTCCATATAACCCTCAGCCTTCCCAGTCTGTACCACCACACTGGTCCATATAACCCTCAGCCTTCCCAGCCTGTACCACCACACTGGTCCATATAACCCTCAGCCTTCCCAGCCTGTACCACCACACTGGTCCATATAACCCTCAGCCTTCCCAGTCTGTACCTACCACACTGGTCCATATAACCCTCAGCCTTCCCAGTCTGTACCTACCACACTGGTCCTTCCCAGTCTGTACCTACCACACTGGTCCATATAACCCTCAGCCTTCCCAGCCTGTACCACCACACTGGTCCATATATCCCTCAGCCTTCCCAGCCTGTACCACCACACTGGTCCATATAACCCTCAGCCTTCCCAGCCTGTACCTACCACACTGGTCCATATAACCCTCAGCCTTCCCAGCCTGTACCACCACACTGGTCCATATAACCCTCAGCCTTCCCAGTCTGTACCACCACACTGGTCCATATAACCCTCAGCCTTCCCAGCCTGTACCTACCACACTGGTCCATATAACCCTCAGCCTTCCCAGCCTGTACCTACCACACTGGTCCATATAACCCTCAGCCTTCCCAGCCTGTACCACCACACTGGTCCATATAACCCTCAGCCTTCCCAGCCTGTATCACCACACTGGTCTATATAACTGTCAGCCTTTCCAGTCTGTACCACCACACTGGTCCATATAACTCTCAGCCTTCCCAGTCTGTACCTACCACACTGGTCCATATAACCCTCAGCCTTCCTTGCCTGTACCACCACACTGGTCCATATAACCCTCAGCCTTCCCAGCCTGTATCACCACACTGGTCTATATAACTCTCAGCCTTTCCAGTCTGTACCACCACACTGGTCCATATAACTCTCAGCCTTCCCAATCTGTACCTACCACACTGGTCCATATAACCCTCAGCCTTCTCAGTCTGTACCATCACACTGGTCCATATAACCCTCAGCCTTCCCAGCCTGTACCACCACACTGGTCCTGATTAAAATGGCAGCAGTTTTATGGCGCCCAACCAATTGTGCTATTATGTGTTTTTTTGCATTATTTATAACTTCTTTTGTTCATAATGTTTCTGCAACCGTATCTTACTGCAAAAAAGAGCTTCTGGATATCAGGACAGCAATCACTCACCTCGGATTAGACAAAGATTTTTTCTACAACAAGGCCGACATCCTCGTTATTTGCAAGAGGAAGCGACGCAGGTACAGAGGACAAAGAGCCGGATGCCCTGTCAGGACCCGGAGAAGGCGAGTGGGAAAGCTGCCGTTACCGTCAATATTACTCGCCAACGTACAATCATTGGACAATAAATTAGACGAGGTACGATCACGAATATCCTACCAACGGGACATCAAAAACTGTAATATCCTATGTTTCACGGAATCGTGGCTGAATGATGACATGCAGGCCACACTACTTGCCTAGAGAGTTTTCAGCTATACTTTTCGTGGCTGTTTATTTACCACCACAGACAGATGCTGGCACTAAGACCGCACTCAGTCAGCTGTATAAGGAAATAAGCAAACAGGAAACCACTCACCCAGAGGCGGCGCTCCTAGTGGCCGGAGACTTCAATGCAGGGAAACTAAAATCAGTTCTACCAAATTTCTATCAACATGTTAAATGTGCAACCAGAGGGAAAACAATTCTAGATCACCTGTACTCCACACACAGAGACGCGTACAAAGCTCTCCCTCGCCCTCCATTTTGTAAATCCGACCACAACTCTATCCTCCTGATTCCTGCTTACAAGCAAAAATTAAAGCAGGAAGCACCAGTGACTCGGTCTATAAAAAAGTGGTCAGATGAAGCAGACGCTAAACTAAAGGACTGTTTTGCTATCACAGACTGGAACATGTTCCGGGATTCTTCCGATGGCATTGAGGAGTATACCACATCAGTCACTGGCCTTATCAATAAGTGCATCGAGGACATCGTCCCCACAGTGACTGTACGTACATACCCCAACCAGAAGCCATGGATTACAGGCAACATTCGCACTGAGCTAAAGGGTAGAGCTGCCGCTTTCAAGGTGCGGGACTCTAACCCGGAAGCTTACAAGAAATCCTGCTACGCCCTGCGACGAACCATCAAACAGGCAAAGCGTCAATACAGTGCTACGATTGAATCATACTACACCGGCTCCGACGCTCGTCTTATGTGGCAGGGCTTGCAAACTATTACAGACTACAAAGGGAAGCACAGCCGCGAGCTGCCCTGTGACACGAGCCTACCAGACAAGCTAAATCACTTCTCAGCTTGCTTCGAGGCGAGCAACACTGAGGCATGCATGAGAGCATCAGCTGTTCCGGACAACTGTGTGTTCACGCTCTCCGTAGCCGACGTGAGTAAGACCTTTAAACAGGTCAACATACACAAGACTGCGGGGCCAGACGGATTACCAGGACGTGTGCTCCGGGCATGTGCTGACCAACTGGCAGGTGTCTTCACTGACATTTTCAAAATGTCCCTGATTGAGTCTGTAATACCAACATGTTTCAAGCAGGCCACCATAGTCCCTGTGCCCAAGAACACAAAGGCAACCTGCCTAAATGACTACAGACCCGTAGCACTCACGTCCGTAGCCATGAAGTGCTTTGAAAGGCAGGTAATGGCTCACATCAACACCATTAGCCCAGAAACCCTAGACCCACTCCAATTTGCATACCGCCCAAACAGATCCACAGGTGATGCAATCTCTATTGCACTCCACACTGCCCTTTCCCACCTGGACAAAAGGAACACTTATGTGAGAATGCTATTCATTGACTACAGCTCAGCGTTCAACACCATAGTACCCTCAAAGCTCATCACTAAGCTAAGGATCCTGGGACTAAACACCTCCCTCTGCAACTGGATCCTGGACTTCCTGACGGGTCGCCCCCAGATGGTGAGGGTAGGTAGCAACACATCTGCCACACTGATCCCCCAGGGGTGCGTGCTCAGTCCCCTCCTGTACTTCCTGTTCACCCACGACTGCATGGCCAGGCACAACTCCAACACCATCATTAAGTTTGCAGACGACACAACAGTGGTAGGCCTGATCACCGACGAGACAGCCTATAGGGAGTAGGTCAGAGACCTGGCCGGGTGCCAGAATAACAACCTATCCCTCAACGTAACCAAGACTAAGGAGATGATTGTGGACTACAGGAAAAGGAGGACCGAGCACATCCCCATTCTCATCAACGGGGCTGTAGTGGAGCAGGTTGAGCGCTTCAAGTTCCTTGGTGTCCACATCAACAACAAACTAGAATGGTCCAAACACACCAAGACAGTCGTGAAGAGGGCACGACAAAGCCTATTCCCCCCCAGGAAACTAAAAAGATTTGGCATGGGTCCTGAGATCCTCAAAAAGTTATACAGCTGCACCATTGAGAGCATCTTGACTGGCTGCATCACCGCTTGGTATGGCAACTGCTCGGCCTCTGACTAAAAGGCGCTACAGAGGGTAGTGCGTACGGCCCAGTACATCACTAGGGGCAAGCTCCCTGCCATCCAAGACCTCTATACCAGGCGGTGTCAGAGGCCCAAATTTGTTTTCAAAGACTCCAGTCACCCAAGTCATTGACTATTCTCTCTGCTTTTGCACGGCAAGTGGTACCAGAACGCCAAGTCTAGGTCCAAAAGGCTCCTTAACAGCTTCTACCCCAAACCATAAGGACTCCTGAACAATTAATCAAATGGAGACCCGAACAATGTTTAATCTATGCATAGTCACTTTACCTCTACCTACATGTACAAATTACCTTAATTACCTCAACTATTGTTCGGAGTACTGGAGGACCAGGGTTGGGCTGTTCGGAGTACTGGAGGACCAGGGTTGGGCTGTTCGGGGTACTGGAGGACCAGGGTTGGGCTGTTCGGAGTACTGGAGGACCAGGGTTGGGCTGTTCGGGGTACTGGAGGACCAGGGTTGGGCTGTTCGGAGTACTGGAGGACCAGGGTTGGGCTGTTCGGAGTACTGGAGGACCAGGGTTGGGCTGTTCGTAGTACTGGGGGACCAGGGTTGGGCTGTTCGGGGTACTGGAGGACCAGGGTTGGGCTGTTCGGAGTACTGGAGGACCAGGGTTGGGCTGTTCGGGGTACTGTAGGACCAGGGTTGGGCTGTTCGGGGTACTGGAGGACCAGGGTTGGGCTGTTCGGGGTACTGCAGGACCAGGGTTGGGCTGTTCGGGGTACTGGAGGACCAGGGTTGGGCTGTTCGGGGTACTGGAGGACCAGGGTTGGGCTGTTCGGGGTACTGGAGGACCAGGGTTGGGCTGTTCGGGGTACTGCAGGACCAGGGTTGGGCTGTTCGGGGTACTGCAGGACCAGGGTTGGGCTGTTCGGGGTACTGCAGGACCAGGGGTGGGCTGTTCGGGGTACTGGAGGACCAGGGTTGGGCTGTTCGGGGTACTGCAGGACCAGGGTTGGGCTGTTCGGGGCACTGGAGGACCAGGGTTGGGCTGTTCGTAGTACTGGGGGACCAGGGTTGGGCTGTTCGGGGTACTGGAGGACCAGGGTTGGGCTGTTCGGAGTACTGGAGGACCAGGGTTGGGCTGTTCGGGGTACTGTAGGACCAGGGTTGGGCTGTTCGGGGTACTGGAGGACCAGGGTTGGGCTGTTCGGGGTACTGCAGGACCAGGGTTGGGCTGTTCGGGGTACTGGAGGACCAGGGTTGGGCTGTTCGGGGTACTGGAGGACCAGGGTTGGGCTGTTCGGGGTACTGGAGGACCAGGGTTGGGCTGTTCGGGGTACTGCAGGACCAGGGTTGGGCTGTTCGGGGTACTGCAGGACCAGGGTTGGGCTGTTCGGGGTACTGCAGGACCAGGGGTGGGCTGTTCGGGGTACTGGAGGACCAGGGTTGGGCTGTTCGGGGTACTGCAGGACCAGGGTTGGGCTGTTCGGGGCACTGGAGGACCAGGGTTGGGCTGTTCGGGGTACTGCAGGACCAGGGTTGGGCAGTTCGGAGTACTGGAGGACCAGGGTTGGGCTGTTCGGGGTACTGGAGGACCAGGGTTGGGCTGTTCGGAGTACTGGAGGACCAGGGTTGGGCTGTTCGGAGTACTGGAGGACCAGGGTTGGGCTGTTCGTAGTACTGGAGGACCAGGGTTGGGCTGTTCGGGGTACTGCAGGACCAGGGGTGGGAAACACTGCATTTAGCCAAGCAAGCTCAATCAATCAAGATGAAGTATTTGAAATGATTTCAAATAGTATTTGAACCCAGGTCTGTTAAAGACACACAAGCTGCATAATGTACATGAAGTGTTGATATATAACCTTGAATACTAATAATAATACTGTTTGTTGTTAACGCTTTCTTATTAGTCCATAGCCATAAAGGTGGATATTGATATGCTGTTTCTTCTATGGATCCTGACCCACAATGCAGTTGCTTTGGATGCATTCTGTCATTTAATGTCAATAAATCTATACGATCAAGGTTGTCTTGTCCTTGGGGGTTATGTGTAGACACTCTAAAACCCTGGTCACATGACATAGGAGCTGACTTCCTCTTCCTCTGTGGTGTCACATGGAGTAGTTCACTCTAAGCAGGTTTGGTGAAGTATTGCAGGCTCAGTTGAACATTTACTGAATTAACTAAGGGGTCATTATTGTGGTTAACTACTACTAACTAGGGCCACCAATGGGGCCAACCACCAACCACACTCCAGTTAGCTCTACTACATGTATTTGCATCACAGGAGGTTGGTGGCACCTTAATTGGGGAGGATGGGCTCGTGGTAATGACTGGAGTGGAATCAGTGGAATGGTATCAAATGCATCAAACATTCCATTAGTTCCATTCCAGCCATTATTATGAGCCTTCCTTCACTCAGCAGCCTCCTGTGATTTACATGTGAGTCACCCTGCCTGCCCCGTGTTTCTGAATCTGTGCTACATGTCCGGACATGTCTACAACTGGGTTTAGGGAGAATTAATGGTGCTGTCCTGCTGGGAGTAGACTGTTAAGAGGAGAATTAAAGGTGCTGTCCTGCTGGGAGTAGACTGTTAAGAGGAGAATTAAAGGTGCTGTCCTGCTGGGAGTAGACTGTTAAGAGGAGAATTAATGGTGCTGTCCTGCTGGGAGTAGACTGTTAAGAGGAGAATTAAAGGTGCTGTCCTGCTGGTAGTAGACTGTTAAGAGGAGAATTAAAGGTGCTGTCCTGCTGGGAGTAGACTGTTAAGAGGAGAATTAAAGGTGCTGTCCTGCTGGGAGTAGACTGTTAAGAGGAGAATTAAAGGTGCTGTCCTGCTGGGAGTAGAGTGTTAAGAGGAGAATTAAAGGTGCTGTCCTGCTGGGAGTAGACTGTTAAGAGGAGAATTAAAGGTGCTGTCCTGCTGGAAGTAGACTGTTAAGAGGAGAATTAAAGGTGCTGTCCTGCTGGGAGTAGACTGTTAAGAGGATAATTAATGGTGCTGCCCTGCTGGGAGTAGACTGTTAAGAGGATAATTAAAGGTGCTGTCCTGCTGGGAGTAGACTGTTAAGAGGAGAATTAATGGTGCTGTCCTGCTGGGAGTAGACTGTTAAGAGGAGAATTAAAGGTGCTGTCCTGCTGGGAGTAGACTGTTAAGAGGATAATTAATGGTGCTGTCCTGCTGGGAGTAGACTGTTAAGAGGATAATTAATGGTGCTGTCCTGCTGGGAGTAGACTGTTAAGAGGAGAATTAAAGGTGCTGTCCTGCTGGGAGTAGACTGTTAAGAGGAGAATTAAAGGTGCTGTCCTGCTGGGAGTAGACTGTTAAGAGGAGAATTAAAGGTGCTGTCCTGCTGGGAGTAGACTGTTAAGAGGAGACTTGAGAGACAATAGGACTGTAGAGATGACATGGCTGGACAATCTAGCACTTAAAGGTACAGTATTTTTCTGCTTTGCCATGTATTTATGACTACTCCTGCTTGCTTGGATTGAGGAAGCTAAGCTATTCTGTTGACAGTAGAAGCAGGTGTATAGAAGAGAATGTGTTCAGACAGGACATGCAGTCTGTTGCATGTATTCAGACAGGACATGCAGGGGGGCATGTATTCAGACTGGACAGGCAGTCTGTAGCATGTATCCAGACAGAACAGGCAGTGTGGTGCATGTATTCAGACAGGACAGGCAGTGTGGTGCATGTATTCAGACAGGACATGCAGTGTGGTGCATGTATTCAGACAGGACATGCAGTCTGTAGCATGTATTCAGACAGAACAGGCAGTCTGGTGCATGTATTCAGTCAGGACCACTGGATATCATAAGGTGAATGCACCAATTTGTAAGTCGCTCTGGATAAGAGCGTCTGCTAAATGACTTAAATGTAAATGTAAATGTAAATGACATGCAGTGTGGTGCATGTATTCAGACTGGACAGGCAGTCTGGTCCATATATTCAGTCAGGACATGCAGTGTGGTGCATGTATTCAGACAGGACAGGCAGTGTGGTGCATGTATTCAGACAGGATAGACAGTCTGGTGCATATATTCAGACAGGACAGGCAGTGTGGTGCATTTATTCAGACAAGACAGGCAGTCTGGTGCATGTATTCAGACAGGACATTCAGTGTGGTGCATTTATTCAGACAGGACAGGCAGTCTGGTGCATGTATTCAGACAGGACATGCAGGGGGGGCATGTATTCAGACTGGACAGGCAGTCTGTAGCATGTATCCAGACAGAACAGGCAGTGTGGTGCATGTATTCAGACAGGACAGGCAGTGTGGTGCATGTATTCAGACAGGACATGCAGTCTGGTGCATGTATTCAGACAGGACAGACAGTGTGGTGCATGTATTCAGACAGGACAGACCTTGTGTTGCATGGCAAGTTCCTATATAATAACACTTTTTATTCTATAGTACAGTATTTCAGGCCTGTAGTACTTAAATCATCTCTGCTTCTCATGTCTCAATGCTGTTTGAACTTTAAAGGTTAAGGCGAAGACATCACACGGTATTTCCTTGGAGGAAACTGGACACTTTGGAGCGACTGATCTGATCTCACAACTGTTCTCAACGTCGAGAAGACAAATATCACAGTTTTACACACTTAAGGTGAGTTGAATACCTAAATGTGATGAGACCTTGGAGACACGTCCCAAATGGCAACCTATTCCCTATATAGTGTGTTACTTTTGACTGGAAGCCGCCCTACAGGGTGCTATTTAGGACACAACCCATTAATGCCACTTAAGGCCAGAGAGGTATCAACAAAGTGCGTGGGATTAAATTCTATTATTTTGTTATGGAGTTCTCTCAGTTCCGGGAGGAGGTGGGTCTGTCTATATGCCCTATTAAAGGTAAGGTTGTGTAACATGCCACAACAAAACAGCCATGGTTCTCCCGGTGATGACAAGGTGAAAGGTGTGAAAAAGGAAATGAGAAAGTGTGAAAAGAAAAATAAAGTATTCAGGGTGATTGTAGAGAGAGGAGAGAGAGAGAGAGAGAGAGAGAGAGAGAGAGAGAGAGAGAGAGAGAGAGGAGAGAGAGAGAGAGAGAGAGAGAGAGAGAGAGAGAGAGAGAGAGAGAGAGAGAGAGAGAGAGAGAGAGAGAGAGAGAGAGAGAGAGAGAGGAGAGATAGAGAGAGAGAGAGAGAGAGAGAGAGAGAGAGAGAGAGAGAGAGAGAGAGAGGAGAGAGAGAGAGAGAGGAGAGAGAGAGAGAGAGAGAGAGAGAGAGAGGAGAGAGAGAGAGAGAGAAGAGAGAGAGAGAGAAGAGAGAGAGAGAGAGAGAGAGAGAGAGAGAGAGAGGAGAGGGAGAGAGAGAGAGTAGAGAGAGAGAGAGAGAGAGAGAGAGAGAGAGAGAGAGAGAGAGAGAGAGAGGAGCAGAGGAGAGAGGAGAGAGAGAGAGAGAGAGAAGAGAGAGAGAGAGAGAGAGAGAGAGAGAGAGAGAGAGAGAGAGAGAGAGATGACTAGCTAGGCCTTGAAATAGAAGAATAACCTACGTCACAGAAAGTGTGTGGGGACAGGCTGCGTAGATAGAGAACAGGGAAGGAAATGCTTGTAGACAGACCATTTTTATGTCCACAGTAACTGGTTCAACTGTGCCCGTCGTTCGCTATGGACATAGTCCCATGTTAGTTTAGAGCTGGAATGGCGAGAACGAGCAGAGACCAGCTTACAGTATAACCAGGGCCCGTTTGTCACAAGCACACACACACACACACACACCTTTCTCATGGTTACAATTATGAATTTTCTATAAACATCATCCACAGACTGATCCAAGTCACCCTTGTTCACACATGTTGCCTGGTAAAGTCAGTACATATGTAGTTTCACCCTGCAGGAGCCATAGAAGTTGCTATTGTAGCAGCTACAGTAGACCTTTTAGTACAGCAACATCACCAATGGCATCCTATTCCCTGTATACTGTAGGGCACTACTTTGGACCAGAGCACTATAGGCCTATAATGGGAAAGGCACCATTTAGGACACAGATGTGTTTTAGTGAAAATATTCAACCCTCATAACACTTGTGGCTGTGGGATGTCAGGCGTGCGTGCGTGCGTGTATGTCCCTGTCCTGTTCACAGTATTATTGCATGCAGACACAACTGACTCCCAGGGCTTGTTGACCCGTATTATGGAGACTCCTTGGAACTCATCCTTGTCTTCCTGAAACCTCACCTATAGGCCTCAGCACTGCTGTGGCTGTGTAATGCAGTGCAATATGTTTGACAAGGAATAGGGAGGCATGTTACTAAAATGACGTTTTTAGATACACATGGATAACAACTGTACAACTATAAAACTGGCCAGCACCCTCCTGTTCCAGGCATGGGCAACACATCACTCATCACCTATGTAATTCACTGTGTGTGTGTTAGGGTGCTGTGGAGGGTGTGTGTTAGGGTGCTGTGGAGGGTGTGTGTGTGTGTTAGGGTGCTGTGGAGGGTGTGTGTTAGGGTGCTGTGGAGGGTGTGTGTGTGTGGGGGGGGGGGGTATGGGTGTGTGCATGATTGAAAGGTACATCTACAATCCCCATACATGGACATGGAGGAGAGCTAGGGGAGGTCTGGAGGAGAGCTAGGGGAGGTCTGGGGAGAGTTAGGAGAGAGCTAGGGGAGGTCTGGAGGAGAGCTAGGGGAGGTCTGGGGAGAGTTAGGAGAGAGCTAGGGGAGGTCTGCAGGAGAGCTAGGGGAGGTCTGGGGAGAGATAGGGGAGGTCTGGAGGAGAGCTAGGGGAGGTCTGGAGGGGAGCTAGGGGAGGTCTGGAGGAGAGCTAGGGGAGGTCTGGAGGAGAGCTAGGGGAGGTCTGGAGGAGAGCTAGGGGAGGTCTAGGGAGAGTTAGGAGAGGTCTGGAGGAGAGCTAGGGGAGAGCTAGGAGAGATAGGGGAGGTCTGGGGAGAGCTAGGAGAGATAGGGGAGGTCTGGGGAGAGCTAGGGGAGGTCTGGGGGAGAGCTAGGGGAGAGCTAGGAGAGCTAGGGGAGGTCTGGAGGAGAGCTAGGAGAGGTCTGGAGGAGAGCTAGGGGAGAGCTAGGAGAGATAGGGGAGGTCTGGGGAGGTCTGGGGGAGAGCTAGGGGAGGTCTGGAGGAGAGCTAGGGGAGGTCTGGAGGAGAGCTAGGGGAGGTCTGGAGGAGAGATACCCTCTCTCTCTCCCTCCTCCCTCCTTCGTGTGTGAGCGTAGTCTGGTGTGTGTGTGTGTGTGTGTCTGTCTGTACAAGCTATTCACTTACGTCTATCTTCCAACCCATTCCCTCTTTAGAAATTATCCCTCCTCCGCTCTTTTCTCCCTTCTCTCCAAAAGATCTCTCTGCTACTCCCTTCTTCCTCCATGCTCTCGATCTGCCAATCCTCCCTTTCTCGTCTCCGCCTCCTCCCTCTCTTCCTCCCTTCGCTCTTCTTCTGCTTCGCTTCCGCCTCTCCTCCCTTCCGTCCTCCCTCTCTTCCTCCGTCTCTCTCGGCTCCTCCACCTACTTCTCTTCGTGCGCCGCCTCCCTCCTCTGCCTCCTTTCTCTCTCTGCCTCCCCCTCTCTCTCCTTCCTCCCTCGCTTCCTTCTTTCCTCTCCTCTTCTGCCCCCCCCTCTCTCTCCCTCCTCCCTCTCTTCCTCCTTTCTCTCTCTGCCTCCCCCTCTCTCTCCCTCCTCCCTCCTCTGTGTGTGAGCGTAGTCTGGGCGCTCAGCCAAGTAGAATGTGTTTTTGAATGAATATCTGATGCGGCTGGCTGTGGGAGGAGCTATGTTACTGGAGTACTGGGAGAAAAGGAGGGAGGGAGCGTGGGAGATAGAGAGAGAGAGCGAATGAGAGAGAGAGATGGAGAGAGAGAAAGGGGGAAAGGGAGAGACAGAGAGAGAGAAAGGGAGAGACAGAGAGAGAGGTCTGACTGCCTTGCATAACACACGTTGGAGCAGCTTTGCACGCAGGACTTCATGTGATTCTTCAACCAGGGGGACTTCCTCTATCGCTGGCTCATCACAGAGCCTTACGGCTGGGTGTACATGTTCACCCTCTCTCCCGGACGGACCCTGCCTGGAGCCTGGAGGAAAACAGGGCTGGAGCAGAAAAATTACTGGCTCTGAAAAATAGACCTGCACAAAGGAGACGTAGAGAAAAAAGATTTCCCTATAGGAATACGTAGTGTAGAAGCTACACAGGCAAGAGGAAGCCTGACAATGCTCTGCCAGCTGTGGCTGTGTACAGCCTGGTAAGCTTTTCCCCTCTCCCTCGGCAAAGGCAGTGTTTCTTCTTGTTTTGTGCTTGATTTGTGGCATAGTATTTTGGACCCTGTTCCTCTCCACTCATGCATTCATCATCACTGTCATTTCCTAATCCAGTAATGCCCCTAGAGGCTACAGAACATACACTGCATCTGGTTGGCTTTGGATCACATTACAATAAATAGATTTACAAAAGAGCAAGTCATACAGGTTTGTAGAGAGAGGTGTTTGCTTGTTTACAAGGGAATCCCTGCCTCTCTGTTTGTCTCTGTCTCTCTGTCTCCATCTGTCTGCGTCTGTCTGTCTGTAGTCTGACATTGTGTGATCTAGCTTAGTGAGGAGATGAGCGATGCAGGACGCTGGAGTCATTGTGAAAAGAAGACAAGCAGCCAGCTAGCCACAGCTCTCTCTCTCTCTCTCTCTAATACTGCGTTCATAACTAAATGGGAATATACCACATGCGACAGGGAAAAATCCAGTTGAACAGCCCTCCAACTGGTAATTACTAGTGCAAAACTCATCTATCATCCTGAGCTGCCACTTCACCCACATGCTGACCTCTGACGTCACCTACCAAGGAAATGACCTTCATAACAGCATTTTGGGTATTTAACTGTAACAACAAAACTTTTTAAAATAGAAATCAATCTGTTAATGTTTTTTTTAACACTATAATTTGTTTATAAGCATGATAGCTGTACTTTTAGTTCATGGTTTACGCAGCTCGTTGGCCATTAGCCAATCTGCGTTTCTTAACTTGTTTAAAGTATGTGAATGCATCCAACTGGTAAATTCCCACCTCCCACTTGGTTACGAACACAGCATTAGAGTCTCCTTCACACTCCTGGTCCGCCTTTTAAAGGGAGAGTCAGTCAGGGAATGGAAGGGTTTATTTGGAGCATTAAAGCTAGTAGCCCAATAGACACACACAGATGGTTAACCTTGTGTTTGGTACATTTATAGGAGATTTGTGGAGGAAAGATAATATCACAGATGGTTAACCTTGTGTTTGGTACATTTATAGGAGATTTGTGGAGGAAAGATAATATCACAGATGGTTAACCTTGTGTTTGGTACATTTATAGGAGATTTGTGGAGGAAAGATAATATCACAGATGGTTAACCTTGTGTTTGGTACATTTATAGGAGATTTGTGGGGGAAGATAATATCTGATGGAGAGTGTAGACAGTCAGTTAGTCATTGTCAACCAGTCAGTCATTCAGCCAACCAGTCAGTCAGTCAGCCAGTCAGCCAATCATTCAGCCAGTCATTCAGTCAGCCAGTCATTCAGTCAGTCAGTTAGTCACCCAGTCAGTCAGTCAGTGAGTCAATCAGTCTGATGGTCAGCCAGTCAGTCATTCAGTCAGTCAGTTAGTCACCCAGTCAGTCAGTCAGTGAGTCAATCAGTCTGATGGTCAGCCAGTCAGTCATTCAGTCAGTGAGTTAGTCAGCCAGCAAGCCAGCCATAATTAATTCATTAATTCAGTAAGTCAGCCAGTCATTAATTCATTCAATCAGTCAGTTAGTCGGCCAGTCAGCCAGCCAGCCAGCCAGTCATTCAGTAAGTCAGTCAGCCAGCCAGCCAGCCAGTCCTTCAGTCAGTCAATTAATTAATTAATTAATTATTTCATTTAGTCAGTCAGTTATTCATTCATTCAATCAGTCAGTTAGTCGGCCAGTCAGCCAGCCAGCCAGTAAGTCAGTCAGTCAGTCAGTCAGCCAGCCAGTCCTTCAGTCAGTCAGTCAGTGAGTCAATCAGTCTGATGGTCAGCCAGTCAGTCAGTCATTCAGTCAGTCAGCCAGCCAGCCAACCAGTCAGCCAGCCAGTTAGTCAGTCAGACAGCTAGCCAGCCAGCCAGTCATTCAGTCAGCCAGCCAGTCATTAATTCATTCAGTCAGCCAGCCAGTTAGTCAGTCATTCATTCATTAATTCATTCATTCAGCCAGCCAGTCGTTCAGTCAGTTAGTCAGCCAGCCAGTCATTCAGACAGTCAGCCAGCCAGCCAGCCAGCCAGTCATTCAGTGAGTCATATGTAGTGTAGTCTCTGTGACAACAACAGAGTCAGGTCACAGAAACACAGCAAGGCAACATGTTGTTTCATCGTCAATGTTTGGTTATTTTTTTGTTATTTGGTCGTCAAAGCTCATTTCTGGGAATAATGTACATAATGTGACCATGGCCCATAAGGTCAAGTGCACTATATAGGGAATAGGGTGCCATACGGGATGCAACCAGTCCCTCTCCAGGTCTGCCTAGCCAAAGGGCCCAAAGAGCTTCCTGTATTTGTGGACTGTGGGTTTTTTTCAATTTTATTAAAAAAAATTGATTTCACCTTTATTTAACCAGGTAGGCTAGTTGAGAACAAGTTCTCATTTGCAACTGCGACCTGGCCAAGATAAAGCATAGCAATTCGACACATACAACAACACAGAGTTACACATGGAATAAACAAAACATACAGTTAATAATACAGTAGAAAAAAAGAAAACAAAAAGTCTATATACAGTGAGTGCAAATGAGGTATGTTAAGGCAATAAATAGGCCATGGTGGCGAAGTAATTACAATATAGCAATTAAACACTGGAATGGTAGATGTGCAGAAGATGAATGTGCAAGTAGAGATACTGGGGTGCAAAGGAGCAAGATAAATAAATACAGTATGGGGATGAGGATGAGGTAGGTAGATAGATGGGCTGTTTAAAGATGGGCTATGTACAGGTGCAGTGATCTGTGAGCTGCTCTGACAGCTGGTGCTTAAAGCTAGTTAAGCATTAATATGGAGTTGGTCCCCCCCTTCACTGCCATGACAGCCTCCACTCTTCTGGGAAGGCTTTCCACTAGATGTTGGAACATTGCTGCAGGGACTTGCTTCCATTCAGCCACAAGAGCATTAGTGAGGTCGGGCACTGATGTTGGACGATTAGGCCTGGCTCGCAGTCGGCTTTCCAATTCATCCCAAAGGTGATCGGTAGGGTACAGGTCAGGTCTTTGTGTAGGCCAGTCAAGATCTTCCACACCGATCACGACAAACCATTTCTGTACAGACCTCGCTTTGTGCACAGGTGCATTGTCATGCTGAAACAGGAAAGGGCCTTCCCCAAATTGTTGCCACAAAGTTGGAAGCACAGAATTGTCTAGAATGTCATTGTGTGCTGTAGCGATCGGGTCCTAGCCCGAACCATGAAAAACAGCCCCAGACCATTATTTCTCCTCCACCAAACTTGGCACTATGCATTGGAGCAGGTAATGTTGTCCTGGCATCCACCAAACCCAGATTTGTCCGTCGGACTACCAGATGGTGAAGTGTGATTCATCACTCCAGAGAACGCGTTTCCACTGTTCCAGAAACCAATGGCAGCAAGCTTTACATCACTCCAGCCGATGCTTGGCATTGCTCATGGTGATCTTAGGCTTGTGTGCGGCTGACAAACTGACTTGTTGGAAAGGTGGCATCCTATGACGGTGCCACGTTGAAAGTCACTGAGCTCCTCAGTAAGGCCATTCTATTGCCAATGTTTGTCTATGGAGATTGCATGGCTGTGTGGTTGATTTTATACACCTGTCAGAAACGGGTGTGGCTGAAATAGCCGAATCCACTAATTTAAAGGCGTATCCACATACTTTTGTATATATAGTGTATGCTATCTTAATTTGATCACTCTGTGGTCGCAAATGTGTAGGAAATGCACGTTTGTAGTGTATTCAATGTTTATAAAGGCTTCTAAAGTTTGTAATTTCAACTTCAACAATGTATCAACCCCTACAAAAATGTCCATTAATTATAATCCACATAAAAATTCTGATTTTCTGTTGCCGCAGAATTATTTTCCTTCTGTGAAAAACTGGTCAAATTAAGATAGTACGTCTGTATAGTGCACTGTGGAACCTGGTCAAAAGTAGCCAGTCATTGGTAGTGAGTTGAGTTGAGTTGTAGTGAATGGAACAATGCTTGTTCCATTCAGGACGTGTCTGCTGCCTCTGGGGCATGTGAGGAGAGACTCTCCATATAGCTGAGCACAGGAGAGTTGTCCAAGGGGGCTGGGATCCACTAGAGACTCTCCATATAGCTGAGCACAGGAGAGTTGTCCAAGGGGGCTGGGATCCACTAGGGACTCTCCATATAGCTGAGCACAGGAGAGTTGTCCAAGGGGGCTGGGATCCACTAGAGACTCTCCATATAGCTGAGCACAGGAGAGTTGTCCAAGGGGGCTGGGATCCACTAGAGACTCTCCATATAGCTGAGCACAGGAGAGTTGTCCAAGGGGGCTGGGATCCACTAGAGACTCTCCATATAGCTGAGCACAGGAGAGTTGTCCAAGGGGGCTGGGATCCACTAGAGACTCTCCATATAGCTGAGCACAGGAGAGTTGTCCAAGGGGGCTGGGATCCACTGGTTGTCTTTAGCGTTGTCGGGCAGTGCGTGTGTTGCCCGACACTGTGTTGCCATGTGTCTCCCGGTGTGCTGTGAGAGTGTTGGACTGTAAACAGATGACTGTATTTACTCCAGTGGAAAGTGGGGCATGGTGTCTCCGTGTTGTGACTGTCCTGTAACCATGCCTCATAGATTGTTTTTGTGTTACCGCAGTGTTCATTGTCAAGGCTCGGGTTGTCGTGGTGTTGTCCTCGTGGTGTTATCATGGGATTGTCATGGTGATGGGGTTGTGCTGTAGCAGTGTCGTAGCGTGTGTGTCTGTGTGGAGCTAAACGACTATGTCTGTGTGAAGTGGAGGCTATATGGTGCTCTGATGCTACAGCCACCGCTTAAATGTGGGTCAGGAAATGCAGCTCTCTCTCTCCCTCCCTCTCTCTCTCCCTCCCTTCTCTCTTTCTCTCTCTTTCTCCCATCCTCTGCCACTTTCTGTTTTTCCTCTCTCCCTCCCTCTCGCTTTGTTTTTCTCTCTCTTTCTTCCCCTCCCTCTTTCTCTGTCACTCCATGTTTTTCGCTGCATCTCTCCCTCCATGCCTGCCATCATGCGTTGTCTTTCTGTTTATCTCATTCTCCCTCCCTGCCTGCCATCATGCTTTCTGTCTGTCTGCCTCTCTGTTTATCTCTTCTCTTTCTCCCTTTCTTCCTGCCTCTCTCCTCTCTTCCCTCTCAGGTGCACCTCTCATTTGTTACCTCTGGTACATCTAGCAGGCTTTATCAGGCTGTTCTGTTATAGATATAGAATGGTACATCTAGCAGGCTTTATCAGGCTGTTCTGTTATAGATATAGAATGGTACATCTAGCAGGCTTTATCAGGCTGTTCTGTTATAGATATAGAATGGTACATCTAGCAGGCTTTATCAGGCTGTTCTGTTATAGATATAGAATGGTACATCTAGCAGGCTTTATCAGGCTGTTCTGTTATAGATATAGAATGGTACATCTAGCAGGCTTTATCAGGCACACATGGAGGTTCACTGAGGTCTTCAGTCCAGTTGCCTGTATGTTTATTGTTGAATGTGTAGATGATGTAGATGTGATGACCACTAGCGGTTCTGAGGGGGGGGGGGGGGGGGGCAGTGCCCCTGTGACAACAATTTTGGACCCCCTGTGGCCCCCCTAAATGTGGAGTATGAAATACTTTTTACATAACAAATTTTTGCTATCGTTCTTTTTTTTTTACATCCGTTATTAGACAGTGGCAATGCGGAACACTAATTTAACCCACACATTTTCTAGAGGGACGGCTTTAGGCGGAACACAACAATATCGTACCACATGCAAAACGATATGACAACAATAACGTCTAATGTAACTGGCCCCTCTAACAGTACAACTGGCCCCAGCTTGGCCCCCCCAGTTGAAATGGTCTAGAACCGCCACTGGTGATGACGTGAGGCAATATACACAATACAACGTGACTTCATAGAACATCATGATGTGATTGTCAAATTATCCTTTCAATGGGGTGTGACTTGGGTGAAATGGATGGACACACACACACGCACATAAATACACACACACAGGCCTCCCGAGTGGCGCAGTGGTCTAAGGTACTGCATCGCTAGCTGTGCCACTAGAGATTCTGGGTTCGAGTCCAGGCTCTGTCGCAGCCGTCCGTTACCAGGAGACCCATGGGGTGGCGCACAATTGGCCCAGCGTCGTCTGGTTTAGGGGAAGGTTTGGCAGGCAGGGATGTCCTTGTCCCATCGCGCACTAGTGACTCCTGTGGCGGGCCAGGCGCATTGCACGCTGACACGGTCGCCAGGTGTACGGTGTTTCCTCCAACACATTGGTGCAGTTGGCTTCCAGGTTAAGTGGGCATTGTGTCAAGAAGCAGTGCGGCTTGGTTGGGTTGTGTTTTGGAGGACGCACGGCTCTCAACCTTTGCCTCTCCCGAGTCCGTATGGGAGTTGCAGCGATGGGACAAGACTGTAACTGAGAATCGGTTAATAACGTTATTTTTTGTTCCGTAAAATATTCTGTATTTAAGTAAAGTTCTGATGCTAGAAATAGCCTAAACTCATGCCATGATGTTCAGCGCTTCAAGCCAAGCCCGTTACATGTCCACCCCTCTTTCTCACTCTCTACTCACCCACATGTCATGCCTAAAGGGGCACATATTCAAATATGGAATGTGATGATTGCATATATCCTTTGACGTGTGTCATGCACAGAGAGTAAGCATGTTGGAAATGTACAGACATCATTCTTCTCTGTTGTTTCTACATGCTAGAACATAACAATTGTGTGTCTTCCTCTGTCTCCAGATTTAGAGCTGGCGGACGTTGTGGAGGCCGGTGGTTAGTCAGAGATGATTCCTCATGAAGTCCATGGAGCCATCCTCTCTGTCGCCTGGCAGACGTCCCTCTGCCCTCTCTAGACTACTGAGTCCAGGACACACAGTCACACAGTGAAGACCTGAAAGAGACCTGATAGAGCCCACGACAACACTGACAGAGAGAGAGATGTTTCCCATGCCAATAAAGCCCTTAAATTGAATTGAAATTGAGAGAGAAACAGAGATAGGGACAAAGAGAGAGAGAAACAGTAGGTTCACAAAACCTACTTGAGAGACAAACAAAGTGTGAAAACCAACCATGAAATCCAACCAGCAGAGGAGGCATGGCTGTCTACCTCCAAAGAAGCGTGAGATCCTAGCCCTGGAGCAGAAGCCTGTGGTGGTAACAGCAGCAGCTGAGATCCTGGCTCTGGAGCAGAGGCCTGTGGTGGTACCAGCAGCAGCTGCAGCCTCAGCAGACACTACCTTACACACAGAGAACCTGGCTTGGCTGGCTAATGTAGCCAGCGAACGCTGCAGATCCACAGAAACTCCCAGCCCCAGGTTTCATGTCTCCTCGTCCTCCTCTTCATCCCCCTCCCCTTCTGCTACCTCTCTGTCTACAATCCCCCTGTCCTCTCTCTCCACTGTCTACCCCACTGGGGTGGGGCTCAGCCAACAGGGCGGGACAATCCAGTACGCCCAGCTGGCCCCTAACCTCCAGTTCATTAGCTCGGGGCCGTACACTGGCTACATCTCCTCTCAGATCATCCAGTCCCCTGCCACCAGTGTAGCCACCTCCACAGGGCAACAGCGCCACCATCTGGATGGCCACTGCTACACCGCCGCCCTCATCTCCCAGGCCACCAAGGTGTGTGTCTATTGTGTATGCATTCAGAAAGTATTCAGACCCCTTGACTTTTTCCATATTTTGTTACGTTATAGTCTTATTCTAAAATGTATTAAATAGTTTTTTCCCCCTCGTCAATCTACACACAATAATGACAAAGCAAAAACTGTTTTGTTGAAATTTTTGCTAATTTAATTAAAAAAAAAAACTGATATCAAATTTACACAAGTATTCAGACCCTTTACTCACTACTTTGTCGAAGCACCTTTGGCAGCAAATACAACCTCAAGTCTTCTTGGGTATGACGCTTGGTACATCTGTATTTGGGGAGTTTCTCCCATTCTTCTCTGCAGAGCCTCTCAAGCTCTGTCAGGTTGGATTGGAGCATTGCTGCACAGCTATTTTCAGGTCTCTCCAGAGATGTTCGATCAGGTCTGAGGTCCTGAGCTATCTGGAGCAGGTTTTCATCAAAGAACTCTCTGCACTTTGCTCCATTCATCTTTCCCTCGATCCTGACTAGCCTCCCAGTCCCTGCTGCTGAAAAACATCCCCACAGCATGATGCTGCCACCACCATGCTTCACCATAGGGATGGTGCCAGGTCTCTGGCAGACGTGACATTTGGCATGCAGGTCAAACAGTTCAATCTTGGTTTCATCAGACCAGAGAATCTTGTTTCTCATGGTTTGAGAGTCCTTTAGGTGCCTTTTGGCAAACTCCAAGCGGGCTGTCGTGTGCCTTTTATTGAGGTGTGGCTTCCGTCTGGCCACTCTACCATAAAGGCCTGATTGGTGGAGTGCTGCAGAGATGGATATCCTTCTGGAAGCTTCTCCCATCTCCACAGAGGAACTCTGGCGCTCTGTCAGAGTGACCATCGGGATCTTGGTCATCTCCCTGACCTAGGCCCTTCTCCCCCGATTGCTCAGTTTGGCCGGGCAGCCAGCTCTAGGAAGAGTCTTGGTGGTTCCAAACTTCTTCCATTTAAGAATAATGGAGGCAACTGTGCCCTTGGGGACCTTCAATGCTGCAGACATTTTTTGGTACCCTTCCCCAGATCTGTGCCTCGACACAATCCTGTCTCGGAGCTCTACGGACAATTCCTTTGACCTCATGGATGCACTGTCAGCTGTGGGACCTTATATAGACAGGTGTATGCTTTTCCAAATCATGTCCAATCAATTGAATTTACCACAGGTGGACTCCAATCAAGTTGTAGAAACATCTCAAGGATGATCAATGGAAACAGGTTGCACCTGAGCTCAATTTCGAGTTTCATGGCAAAGGGTCTGAATACTTATGTAAATAAGGTATTTATTACATTTATTTTTATACATTTACAAAAATGTATAAAAACCTGTTTTTGCTTTGTCATTATGGGGTATTGTGCTCAGATTTATCAGATTTTTATTTGATTTAAGTCAAGGGGTCTGAATACTTTCCGAAGGCACCGTATATCAACATTGGGGAGTAGTGAACTACATGGAGTTCAACTAGTAAGTTAACTACATTTTGCAGTATCTTGCTGGTAGTTGAACTAAATTACATTTTTTGATGTGTTTTCAGTAGTTAATGACTGTTTTGCCACGTAGCGGCGTAGCTAACTACTGGAACTTCACACAATGTTTTTTTTGCAAAAAAGAAAAGAGAATATGGGTAGGCAATTTCCTTATTTTATTTGTTTGTGTCAGATCTGCCCAATTCTCACTTAAAAGATCATTTTTGTGTTTAATAGACTAAATTGTGATCTGTTTTTGCAATTTGTAGACTAAGACATTTCAGATTTCAATATGATAATGCATCATTAATTAGTCAACTACTTTTTCAAGGTGACTTTAAGGTTCAGTAAACTATACTTTCTGAAGGCTAGCTGTAGTGTATCTTAACTTCTTCCAGAGTGAAGTAATTGTTAGCTTGATAAACTATACTTTCAGAGTAGCTTCCCCAACACTGGTATTTATTGTGTAATTATTATTATTATTATTATTATTATATAATTATTTGTGTTTTTATGTATTGCTTGGTGCGAACAAATATCCCCTTTGGGGCGATTAATGAAGCACTATGTTATGTTAAGGTTGGTGACCATCAGAACCAGCTCCAGATAGGGCTGCCGTCTGACCTGGCTGTGTCTGTTGGAGGGTCTACCGTCTCCCTGCCGACCTCCACCCACTTCACCAGTACCCACCAGTACATCCAGCTGGACAGCAGCAGCCCTCTGAGTGTCCCCTCCCCTACCCAGGTCCACCTCCAGCCTCTCCAGCTCCACACCCACCCTGGGGTGGGCCTCCTCCCCCACACCCTCACCCTCGCCCCCTCCCAGGTGCTGGTCCAGTATGCGGATCGGTTAGGGGTCAACAAAGCTGAGGGCGGACACACCAAGGTATTTATATTGTTTTTTTATTGAATACATTTTTAGATGTTGAACTGTTTGCGAGGAGAGCTTGACAAATAAAGATTGATTCGATTTGAAGGTGGTGCAGCTGAATGGAGAGCTGGAGAGGAGTTTCGGTAAACAGAGCTGTGCTGGCATCAAAGGAACCTCCTACTCTAACCAGAACAATCAGCAGGTTCACCATGGATATGAAGCTCGACACATCCTCATTCCCGCAGACTACACTACCCAGGATTCCACAGGACTGCAAACCTCCCTGGTGCTGGTAGCAAATGCCCAGCCCCACCCCCACCCTCGCCCTACCAATGGTGCTGAGCAGGACAAGGTCCAGGTCCACCCATCACTAATACACAGTGAGGGAGGAGGTATCTGTCTAGGGAAACCTGTCTCTAGAACCTCCTCTTTCACCTCACTCAACTCCTCCGAGGCTCTGAAGGTCTCTTCTGCCCCTCACACGGTTATCCAGACCACCCACCACTCTGACGAGCATGTACACAGCCTGTACTCCACCACCCAGGCACCAATCATTGGCTACATCGCCAGGGCAGGTAACCAGCATGGCGTCAGCTACGCCACCCTGCCGCAGCACCTGGTCATCCCGGACGGCCAGTCCCTCCAGTCTCTCCTGATACCCGTTAACGGAGTCGGTGACGTTACCACCACTACGGACCTTGAGGCTGCCTGCTCGGTGACCGCCAGGACGGCCAGCACCACCGCCAGCACCACCGTCTCTCAGCTGGCTCCAGCGACCGTATCCCTCCCCCGCCACACCTACCTCACAGCGTCCCCCTCCCCTGCCCCAGCCCCCGCCCCTGTCCAGGCCTCCCCCTCTCTCTCCTCTTCCCTCTCCTCCTCTCCAGCCCTAGCTCCTGCCCCTGTCCAGGCCTCCCCCTCTCTCTCCTCTTCCCTCTCCTCCTCTCCAGCCCTAGCTCTGGCCCCTGTCCAGGCCTCCCCCTCTCTCTCCTCTTCCCTCTCCTCCTCTCCAGCCCTAGCTCCGGCCCCTGTCCAGGCCTCCCCCTCTCTCTCCTCTTCCCTCTCCTCCTCTCCAGCCCTAGCTCCTGCCCCTGTCCAGGCCTCCCCCTCTCTCTCCTCTTCCCTCTCCTCCTCTCCAGCCCTAGCTCCGGCCCCTGTCCAGGCCTCCCCCTCTCCCTCCTCCTCTCCAACCACGCTCCCACCGTTCTTCATGCGTGGCTCCATCATCCAGCTGGCGGATGGGGAGCTGAAGCGAGTGGAGGACCTGAAGACGGAGGACTTTATCCAGAGTGCTGAGATCAGCAGTGAGCTGAAGATTGACTCCAGCACTGTGGAACGCATCGACACAGGCCAGACACCCAACGCTGTCATCATACAGTTTGGTGTCGGGGAACACAAAGCACAGGTAAGCTAGCAAAGCTTGTTGTTGTCTCCTTTCCCCTAGACTCAGTGCCAGTCTGTTTGTGCTATCCTGCCAACGCCTTGTCACTCATATCGCAATGGTGTTGAAAAGAGTACAAACAGATCTGAGAACAGATCTGAGACCATGTTACCATAACCCCATCTTAATGTCAATATTTATGCCAATAACAGTTTATTGTGTATCCTTTGTGTGTTGTATTCCTCTGCAGGTGTGTGTGGAGGTGCTGTTAGAGTACCCGTTCTTTGTGTTCGGCCAGGGCTGGTCGTCCTGCTGCCCTGACCGAACCACTCAGCTGTTGGAGCTGAGCTGTGCCAAGCTGTGTGTTGGGGACGTGTGTGTCTCCCTGACCCTCAGGAGCCTGAGGGGTGGCGGCGGCTCTGTATCTGGGAGGAACCACAGCAGCCAGGGTCACGAGGTCAAGCTGAGGCACAGCCACAACACTGGGGACATCACACAGGGGTCTAACCGCCAGGGGAACAGTCAGGGGAATAGCCAGAGTAATGGTCAGAGTATTGATCAAATCAACAGTCCAATAAATAGTCAGAGAGACGGTCAGAGCGACGGTCAGAGAGACGGTCAGAGAGACGGTCAGAGAGACGGTCAGAGCGACGGTCAGAGAGACGGTCAGAGAGACGGTCAGAGCGACGGTCAGAGAGACGGTCAGAGAGACGGTCAGAGAGACGGTCAGAGAGACGGTCAGAGCGACGGTCAGAGAGACGGTCAGAGAGACGGTCAGAGAGACGGTCAGAGTATGGACAAGGACTTTAGGAACAGTTTGAATGCTGCAGGCAGCAACAGTGTCTTCCTGGTGCAGGTGGCCAAAACAGACAGGTTGAATAAGGAGGACAGGTGCGTTCCCCGCTGTGTGGACCAGGTGACAGAATCTGGACTGAGACCCGGATCTGGACCAGGGGTCTACGGAACTGGAGTTGGACCCAGGAGTACCGCGGACCTGCAGGCTGTCTCAGGCAATGGAGAGATGAGAGACAGAGAAAATATAGAGATAATAGGGAGAGACAATGGAGAAATGAGAGAGAGAGAACAGAATAGCCACATGCCCCCTCCGCCCCTCAAGACAGAAGTGGGTGAGGCAGACAAAGAAAAACCCTGGGGTCGTAAGAGGAGGTGGTCTGCTCCAGAGAGAGGTCAGACAGAGCGGGCGGACGAGGAACCCCCTTTGACTCTGCCAAAACCCTCTTTTATAACTCAGCAGGTCAAACTCTCCATCGAGGGAAGGTCAAATGTTAGTCGTTGAAGGAGCTGGAGTGCTGTACGGGAGGTAGGGAACATAGTTTTATATGTTTGTAACGTTGTTAGTGTTGTTTGGTTTAATCTATCTATCCACATTAATGGAAATGATTTGTTTACCTTGTATATACATGTTTTATGATTCTATTTCTATGGAAGGAACCTTGTTGTCTCTGTGTTTGGCCCACTGTCTGCGAGGCCAGTCTCTCTCCAGAACACAGTTAGTGGCCCACTGCCTGGGAGGCCAGTCTCTCTCCAGAACACAGTTAATGGCCCACTGCTTGGGAGGCCAGTCTCTCTCCAGAACACAGTTAGTGGCCCACTGTCTGGGAGGCCAGTCTCTCTCCAGAACACAGTTAGTGGCCCACTGCCTGGGAGGCCAGTCTCTCTCCAGAATACAGTTAGTGGCCCACTGCCTGGGAGGCCACTCTCTCTCCAGAACACAGTTAGTGGCCACTGCCTGGGAGGCCAGACTCTCTCCAGAACACAGTGAGTGGCCCACTGCCTGGGAGGCCAGACTCTCTCCAGAACACAGTGAGTGGCCCACTGCCTGGGAGGCCAGTCTCTCCAGAACACAGTGAGTGGCCCACTGCCTGGGAGGCCAGACTCTCTCCAGAACACAGTTAGTGGCCCACTGCCTGGGAGGCCAGACTCTCTCCAGAACACAGTGAGTGGCCCACTGCCTGGGAGGCCAGACTCTCTCCAGAACACAGTGAGTGGCCCACTGCCTGGGAGGCCAGTCTCTCCAGAACACAGTGAGTGGCCCACTGCCTGGGAGGCCAGTCTCTCTCCAGAACACAGTGAGTGGCCCACTGCCTGGGAGGCCAGTCTCTCTCCAGAACACAGTGAGTGGCCCACTGCCTGGGAGGCCAGTCTCTCCAGAACACAGTGAGTGGCCCACTGCCTGGGAGGCCAGTCTCTCTCCAGAACACAGTGAGTGGCCCACTGCCTGGGAGGCCAGACTCTCTCCAGAACACAGTGAGTGGCCCACTGCCTGGGAGGCCAGTCTCTCTCCAGAACACAGTGAGTGGATACTGTAGCTAGCAGATGGTTGACCTGGAAAGGTTTGAATTTACTAAACCATGAGATTTGTCCTCTATATTGACCTATAAAGTGAATTATGCATGTGTGAGTTATATTAATTGATAGTACCTACCTAGTTATTATACAACCCTCTACTGCTCATCATTACCCTCAGTCATCAGAACCCCCACCCCCCATATATTTGAGGACATGTTTTATGTGATGAAATGTAGTTTATTTTTGTTGCCTCAGGGCAACGATGTGCAGTTAGGCTAATTTAAAGGGCAATACAATGCTGAATGATAGGCATGTAGATTCCCAGACAATGGACCCAGGGACATTCTATGGGCCAAAGCAACCTAATTGAGCAGTTAAGATCATACCCTCTGATTGTGAGGACAGTCCCAGCGAGGAAGAATGGACCTCACAATCAGGTTTGAGAGGCAGTGAAATACTAGTTTAGGGAAAAGCTTTCACTATCAGCTTTTCCATGGTGTTATAGTAAGTACCCTTATGGCACAGAACGCCTAAATCTTCCCCCCAAAAAATAGGATGGAATATTTGTTTCAATGAAAAACCACAATGTGTGCAGTAAAGGATTACACATATACTGTATGTAGTGCATTCCTGAAGTAATCAGACCCTTGACTTTTCATACATTTTGTTACGTTACAGCCTTATTCTGATATTGATTTTTCTTTTAAATCTTCATCAATCTACACACAATACCACATAATGACAAAGTGAAAACAGGTTTTTAGACATTTTTAACCCCTAAAAAACAGTAATACCTTATTTACGTAAGTATTCAAACCCTTTGCAATGAGACTCGAAATTGAGCTCAGGCAGTTAGGAAAGCTAAGGCTAGCTTTTTCAAACAGAAATTTGCATCCTGTAGCACAAACTCAAAAGAAGTTCTGGGACACTGTAAAGTCCATGGAGAATAAGAGCACCTCCTCCCAGCTGCCCACTGCACTGAGGCTAGGAAACAGTGTTACCACCGATAAATCCACTATAATTGAGAATTTCAATAAGCATTTTTCTACGGCTGGCCATGCTTTCCACCTGGCTACACCTACCCCGGTCAATTGCCCGGCACCCCCCACAGCAACTCGCCCAAGCCTTCCCCATTTCTCCTTCACCCAAATCCAGATAGTTGATGTTCTGAAAGAGCTGCAAAATCTGGACCCCTACAAATCAGCCGGGCTAGACAATCTGGACCCTCTCTAAAATTATCTGCCGAAATTGTTACAACCCCTATTACTAGCCTGTTCAACCTCTCTTTCATATCGTCTGAGATTCCCATAGATTGGAAAGCTGCCGCGGTCATCCCCCTCTTCAAAGGGGGAGACACTCTAGACCCAAACTGCTACAGACCTATATCTATCCTACCCTTCCTTTCTAAGGTCTTCGAAAGCCAAGTTAACAAACAGATCACCGACCATTTCGAATCCCACCGTACCCACCGTACCTATGCAATCTGGTTTCAGAGCTGGTCATGGGTGCACCTCATGGGTGCACCATAACCGCCATCGATAAGAGACATTACTGTGCAGCCGTATTCATCGACCTGGCCACGGCTTTCGACTCTGTCAATCACCACATTCTTATCGGCAGACTAAACAGCCTTGGTTTCTCAAATGACTACCTCGCCTGGTTCACCAACTACTTCTCTGATAGAGTTCAGTGTGTCAGAGGGCCTGTTGCCCAGACCTCTGGCAGTCTCTACGGAGGTGCCACAGGGTTCAATTCTCGGGCCGACTCTCTTCTCTGTATACATCAATGATGTTGCTCTTGCTGCTGGTGATTCTCTGATCCACCTCTACACAGACGACACCATTCTGTATACTTTTGGCCCTTCTTTGGACACTGTGTTAACTAACCTCCAGACGAGCTTCAATGCCATGTGTAACCCTCTCACTAGGCTCGAATATGACTCTCACAATATTAACTTATGCAGAGTATCTCAGCAGCATGGGATGTTAGGTGAGAAGGACATCTCCAATAAGAATTCCTATTGTAAACTATTTAGGGTTATGACAATAGGGTATTAACTTCAGATTAAATGATTATAGGTTTCTGTTATTGAATCAGGATAGACCATCCCATGCATTAAATTAAATTGAAACAATCAATGACTCCACCAAGGCAATATACATAACGTTCCATATGTGTATTAAAACATTTTTAAACACAAATACATTTTCAGACACAACATCAAAATAAAAAAATAAAATAATCCCCAATGAGTCGTGCACAACCCGTGTCCAAATGATTTCAAGTTTGCTTAAATGAACCGTTGGCGCGCGTTGGCGCTCAAAAAAATGATGACACCCCAAAATATCCAGAAGCACCTCACGTTGTGGTTACTCACTGCTTGGTATATATTCCCTCAGCGAAGTATGGCAGTTCCATGCAGGTTTCCTCACAAAGTCCAAGGCAAGCACAGCTACCCATGCAGACAGTACTCCTTAGCCGTAACCGATATCCCATGGGAACACGAACTCGTTATGCTTCCCAAGCAATTATCTCCCGGTGTCACATGATGCTAGGCTAACCTCAATGCTGGCAAATACCTCCACGACGAGACGGTAATTTCAGTCTTTACTAAGTTTTAACAAAATTATAACAACTCTTTTATAAAATAAAACATGTATTTCCCTTCATATCCTAGTAGGTATGGGTTTTGTTCTAGTTCTGTCGTCTTCTTTTATAATTAATTTACCAACCGTTCTAAGGTAAAAACGTCCATCCTTTTCATCAACGTCTTTTTTCTCTCTTTTTTTTCCAGGCCTGCCGTTAACCAGGTCAACCCCCATTGGCCACAACTTAACAAGCGACCTTATTGGTCAAAACTTACACTTCAAAGTAAAACAAACTATTCACTTATACATTAAATAAATATGTATTCAAAAGCATAATGCATTAACAACATTACAGTTTAGGAGCAATTCAATCATCTTTTAAATATATAACCAATTAATTATAACAAATAAACTCAATACCTGGTTCAAACAAGGGTATTACACATGCAACTCTCCTTCCGTGGCCTCCAACTGCTCTTAAATGCAAGTAAAACTAAATGCATGCTCTTCAACCGATTGCTGCCCGCACCTGCTCGCCCGTCCAGCATCACTACTCTGGACGGTGCTGACTTAGAATATGTGGACAACTACAAATACATAGGTGTCTGGTTAGACTGTAAACTCTCCTTCCAGGCTCACATTAAGCATCTCCAATCCAAAATTAAATCTAGAATCGGCTTCCCATTTCGCAACAAAGCATCCTTCACTCATGCTGCCAAACATACCCTCGTAAAACTGACCATCCTACCGATCCTCGACTTTGGCGATGTCATTTACAAAATAGCCTCCAACACTCTACTCAACAAATTGGATGCAGTCTACCACAGTGCCCTCTGTTTTGTTACCAAAGCCCCATATACTACCCACCATTGCGACCTGTACGCTCTCGTTGGCTGGCCCTCGCTTCATACTCATCGCCAAACCCACTGGCTCCAGGTCATCTACAAGTCTCTGCTAGGTAAAGCCCTGCCTTATCTCAGCTCACTGGTCACTATAGCAGCACCCACCCGTAGCACGCGCTCCAGCAGGTATATCTCACTAGTCACCCCTAAAGCCAATTCATGCTTTGGCCGCCTTTCCTTCCAGTTCTCTGCTGCCAATGACTGGAACGAACTGCAAAAATCACTGAAGCTGGAGACTAATATCTCCCTCACTAGCTTTAAGCACCAGCTGTCAGAGCAGCTCACAGATCACTGCACCTGTACATAGCCCATCTGTAATATAGCCCATCCAACTACCTCATCCCCATACTGTATTAATTTATTTATTTTGCTTCTTTGCACCCCAGTATCTCTACTTGCACATTCATCTTCTGCACATCAATCACTCCAGTGTTTAATTGGTATGTTGTAATTACTTCGCCACCATGGCCTATTTATTGCCTTACCTCCCTTATCTTACCTCATTTGCACACACTGTATAAATATGTTTTTACTGTATTATTGACTGTATGTTTGTTTATTCCATGTGTAACTCTGTGTTGTTGTATGTGTCGAACTGCTTTGCTTTATTCTTGGCCAGGTCACAGTTGTAAATGAGAACTTGTTCTCAACGAGCCTACCTGGTTAAATAAAGGTGAAATAATTTTTTAATTAAAAAAACCCGATGGTCACTCTGACAGAGTGTCAGAGTTCCTCTGTGGAGATGGGAGAACCTTCCAGAAGGACATCCATCTCTGCAGCACTCCACCAATCAGGCCTTTATGGTAGACTGGCCAGACGGAAGTCACTCCTCAGTAAAAGGCACATGACAGCCCGCTTGGAGTTTGCCAAAAGGCACCTAAAGGACTCCGACCATGAGAAACAAGATTCTCTGGTCTGATGAAACCAAGATTAAATTTGTTGCCAAGCATCACGTCTGGAGGAAACTTGGTACCATCCCTACGGGGAAGCATGGTGGTGGCAGCATCATGCTGTGGGGATGTTTTTCAGCAGCAGGGACTGGGAGGCTAGTCAGGATCGAGGGAAAGATGAACGGAGCAAAGTACAGGGAGAGCTTTGATGAAAACCTGCTCCAGAGTGCTCAGGACCTTAGACTAAACCCTAAGCACAGAGCCAAGACAATGCAGGAGTGACTTCGGGACAAGTCTATGAATGTCCTTGAGTGGCCCAGCCAGAGCCTGGACTTGAACCCGATCAAACATCTCTGGAGAGACCGGAAAATAGCTGTACAGCAACGCACCCCATCCAACCTGACAGAGCTTGAGAGGCTCTGCAGAGAACAATGGGAGAAACTCCCCAAATACAGGTGTGCCAAGAAGACTTGATGCTGTAATCGCTGCCAAATGTGCTTCAACAAAGTAGTGAGTAAAAGGTCTGAATACTTTTGTAAATGTGATATTTCATTTTTTTATTTTTTATAAATTAGCAAAAAAAACAAAAAAACAGTTTTGCTTTGTCATGATGGCGTGTTGTGTGTAGATTGATGAGGGGAAAAAAACTATTGAATACATTTTAGAATAAGGCTGTAACGTAACAAAATGTGGAAAAAGTCAAGGGGTCTGAACACTTTCCGAAGGCATTGTATGTTTCAATCATTTTGGTTTACAGAAATATGGGTGCGTATAATTTTGTTATTGGCCATATTCCACAAAGTGAATTTAAAGAGTAATCATATTGATTTGAACATCAACCAATGTCTACAGGACAGGGTTAGTAGTATCTTTGATAGCCAGGGTGTGTCCCAAATGGCACCCATTTCCTATATAGTGCACTAACTTTGGGCTCTGGTCAGTTGTAGTGCACTATAAAGCGAAGAGGGTGCCGTTTGGGACGCATTCTTTGTGATTTAATGTCTTCATTCCCTTCTTGTTTTAGATTTACTGTTGTAAGTTACCTGATAGCTTCATACTGTAGTAAGTTACCTGATAGCTTCATACTATAGTAAGTTACCTGATAGCTTCATACTGTAGTAAGTTACCTGATATCTTCATACCTGATAGCTTCATACTGTTGTAAGTTACCTGATAGCTTCATATTGTAGTAAGTTACATGATATCTTCATACTGTAGTAAGTTACCTAATAGCTTCATACTGTAGTAAGTTACCTGATATCTTCATACCTGATATCTTCATACTGTAGTAAGTTACCTGATAGCTTCATACCTGATAGCTTCATACCTGATAGCTTCATATTGTATTAAGTTACCTGATAGCTTCATATTGTAGTAAGTTACCTGACAGCTTCATACTGTAGTAAGTTACCTGATAGCTTCATACCCGATAGCTTCATACTGTAGTAAGTTACCTGATAGCTTCGTACTGTTGTAAGTTACCTGATAGCTTCATACTGTAGAAAGTTACCTGATCGCTTCATACTGTTGTAAGTTACCCGATAGCTTCATACTATAGTAAGTTACCTGATAGCTTCATACCTGATAGCTTCATACTGTAGTAAGTTACCTGATAGCTTCATACTGTAGTAAGTTACCTGATAGCTTCATACTGTTGTAAGTTACCTGATAGCTTCATACTGTAGTAAGTTACCTGATAGCTTCATACTGTAGTAAGTTACCTGATAGCTTCATACTGTTGTAAGTTACCTGATAGCTTCATACTGTTGTAAGTTACCTGATAGCTTCATACTGTTGTAAGTTACCTGATAGCTTCATACTGTTGTAAGTTACCTGATAGCTTCATACTGTAGTAAGTTACCTGATAGCTTCATACTGTAGTAAGTTACCTGATAGCTTCATATTGTAGTAAGTTACCTGATAGCTTCATACTGTAGTAAGTTACCTGATAGCTTCATACTGTAGTAAGTTACCTGATAGCTTCATACCTGATAGCTTCATACTGTAGTAAGTTACATGATAGCTTCATACTGTAGTAAGTTACCTGATTGCTTCATACTGTAGTAAGTTACCTGATTGCTTCATACTGTAGTAAGTTACCTGATAGCTTCTCCTGCAGTGAGTTCTACTTCACCTTTTATCGGGGGCTTTCTGTGGTTCTTCTGGACGTTATACAACGTTTTACAGTGGTTCTTCTGGACGTTATACAACGTTTTACAGTGGTTCTTCTGGACGTTATACAACGTTTTACAGTGGTTCTTCTGGACGTTATACAACGTTTTACAGTGGTTCTTCTGGACGTTATACAACGTTTTACAGTGGTTCTTCTGGACGTTATACAACGTTTTACAGTGGTTCTTCTGGACGTTATACAACGTTTTACAGTGGTTCTTCTGGACGTTATACAACGTTTTACAGTGGTTCTTCTGGACGTTATACAATGTTTTACACTGTAAAGGGTGGTGGAGGGAGAGCCACTGACATTGAACTACAGGTATAGTGAACCTGTCCAATTAACTTAGTTGTAATTGGGTTGTATGTGTTGTATGTACAATACCTGAATTATAGATTGGTGTTTTTCCATGTTAAATCATTACAGCCCAATGACCCTCTAAAATGTCTCTGATTCACTTTCATCAGTTATTTGTATGAATGACATCCCATGTAAAACTCAAACCTCAACTTGCAATATGTCACCTGAGAATACATTGTATCTTCACGTGACATGAATCATTAAAATGTATATTTTCATACTTTTAATTCAGGCAAATCAGAGAAATCATGGTACTATCAAGTGAAAAAGCTAGAGTCAAGATCATCAGTGATTATGGACCAGTGCCATAGGTTCAGCAGTAGATGAACCTGTGCACATGAATGTGGACATTACTCTACATTCTGTAACTACCTGGCCTCACTACCCACTCATGTGTACCTGTCTTACTTTAGACTGAATTCTCACAGGTGTCTCTCTTTTCTTTCAGTTTCAAATTATATATATTTTCTTATAGCCAAAATAAAGTATTTTACAGAACTCAGGAATTGTGTGTGTGTGTGTGTGTGTGTGTGTGTGTGTGTGTGTGTGTGTGTGTGTGTGTGTGTGTGTGTGTGTGTGTGTGTGTGTGTGTGTGTGTGTGAGTGTGTGTGTGTGTGTGTGTGTGTGTGTGTGTGTGTGTGTGTGTGTGTGTGTGTGTGTGTGTGTGATTATCATAAAACTGTTTATCATCAAAGAAAGCAATTGGATATTTTCTAATTCATAGAGAGAGGAGGGAGAGAGAGGAGGGAGAGAGGAGGGAGAGAGAGAGACAGAGAATAGAATGAATAGAGATTATTAGACTGTTGTTTGCATCTTGCCAATAATCAGGTGAACTGGCAGAGAAACAGACACCGCCCATTGACTGTTTTTTCCTGAGATATGTATGTGCTAAAATATAAACATTGTTGTAGATATTATACAAAATAGGATCATTGTTATTATTGTACAATCTGTAATTTAAAAAATGTTCATGCATTGGTCCGCAACCCAAAAAAAAGGTTGTGAAATAACTTTTTTGTGTACCTCATATGTAAGATACATTTATGTACAACAGGAAACAGGAAACAAGAGGAATAGAAGACTTCAAAGTTGCTTTTCTAACTGTGGTATTACGTTTTAATTTGTAGGATATACTCCAATCTGTTCTGTATGATCTATGGTCTCTTTCTTAGGAGAGTTTTTCCAGGTTTATGGACAAAATATTTCAGTTGTAATTTTTTTTAACGTTTCATTTAGATTTGAACAAATTTGTTTAAAGAAACACAAAAGAACATGAACAAATGTATTGTCTCTGTATACTCAGAATAATAAATAACAGAGTCAACTGAAATTCTGTCTATCAACTGGCTCATCTGTCTTTCATCCATCTTTCAAGAGGAGCAACAGAGCAGCTGCTTACTCTAGCACTCTGTTTTTCCAGCCTGGTCTCATAGACTACACGTAACATAGTAAATGTAAATCCAAATTCTGGAAGACTCAATTTAGTATGATATGTTACATTTGGTTACATAAGACAGAAGGTTACTTAAGGCAAAAAACAAAAGTAGGATGTTTGGACAGGGTGGATGGGTAGGTGTAAAACATGAACATCAAGCAACCCAAAGGCTGTGAGTTTGAATAACATCACAGACAATTTTATCATTTTAGCTAATTAGCAACTTTGAAACTACTTACCAATTTTTTGCAACTACTTAGCATATTAGCTAACCCATCCCCTAACCTTAACCTAACTCCTAACCTTAACCCCTAACATGGCTAACATTAGCCACCTAGCTAACATTAGCATTAGCCACCTAGACACCTAGATAACCTTAGCCTCAACAAATTAGAATTCATAACATATCATACGTTTTGCAAATTCGTAACATATTGTAATTTGTAACATATCTGACGAAATGAAAGATGGACATCCACAAATGAAAACCATGCCAAACGTTAAATATCATACTAATTGGAGTGTCACGGATATAAGTTTACTATGTCTACCCCTGAGTCCAGGTTGGTATTTCTCTCTGTTTCTCCTCTTTTTGTCTACTGTGTACAGGGAAAGTAACACATGCATTTACATAAATATTGTTGTAGATTCAAACTTTTACATTTGAAATTAAATCAGCACAATTGAAATCAGGCATTAGGATGTGAAGTTCTAAACAGCCACAAGAAAGATCATGTCTGTCTGTCTGTCTGTCCGTCCCTCCGTCTATTTACTACTATGTGAACATGTGGCTGGCCTGCTGTGTGACTCTGATAAAGGTGGTCCTGCGACTGAGCTCCTTCAGTTTGGCAGCTCCTACGTAGGTGCAGGTGGAGCGCAGACCACCCAGAATGTCCCTGATGGTAGCCTCTACATCCCCCCTGTACGGTACCTCCACCGTCCTGCCCTCTGACGCTCTGCAGGAGGAGGAGGAGGAGGAGGAGAGGGGTATGGAGGGATTGAGGAAGAGGGTAAAACTTGTCAATAAATCCATGGTCTTTCCATTGGGTTGATCAGGCACATTGATTTCTTAGTCTTCAACATCATCAACAGTTTTGTACTAAATAGACTAGAGCTAACTACTAAATTAACATTTTGTTAAGAAAATGTGTGTGCTTGCTTGTAAGTTACTGTTAGAAAAACTGAACGCATACTGTATTTATATAGTGTGGGTGGAAGGTAGGTGTCACAGCGGTTGATGAAAGGGGACCAAGGCGCAGCGTGTAGAGTGCTCATTCTTACTTTATTTTACGAGAACACTTAAATAACAGAACGACAGCCAACAGTTCCGTAAGGTACTCAGACAAAACGGAAAACAACTACCCACAAACCCCAAAGGAAAACAGGCTGCCTAAGTATGGCTTCCAATCAAAGACAACGAAAGACACCTGCCTCTGATTGGAAACCATACCCGGCCAAAACATGGAAAACAAAACATAGAAATAGAATAGTATAAAAACCCACATAGAAACAGAAAACCCAAAATACATTCAAAACAAACCCCCCTGCCACGCCCTGACCATACTACTATGGCAAATGACCTCTTTCACTGGTCAGGACGTGACAGTAGGCTAGCGTAGGGGTTCCCAACCAGGGGTACAAGGACAACCGGGGGTACTTGAGAAGACTCATGAGACCATAGGCCTTCTGGTAAATAGGCCTTCTGGTAAAACGCCTATTTACCATAGGCCTTCTGGTAAAAGGGGGTACTTCAGGGGTACTCCAGGCAGAGCTAAATTGAGTTGGTGGTACAGTAACCAAAGAAGGCTGGGAACCACTGGCATAGCGGTTAGATCATTGGGCCATTAACCGTAAGGTTGCTACTTTGAATCCCCGCCCTGGCAAGGTGAAAGAAATCTGTTGAAGTGCCCTTGAGCAAGGCACTTACCGTAAATTCCGGACTATAAGCCGCAACTTTTTTCCCACGCTTTGAACCTCGCGGCTTAAACAATGACGCGACTAATATATGGATTTTTCCCGCTTTCAATTTTTTTTCTTCATAAAAAACACATTCTGTGACTTGCTCAGTTTTTTGGCGGCATGAAGCTTTCATTAGACCAATGAAATTGCCGAACGGGTTAAGGTCAAACAACTTTTTTGTTTACTGTTTAGATTAAATCGAGCGCTCTCAAACTTCCCATCATTCTGATTACGGTAGTCATTTTGTCACCCTCATCATGGCAAAGACACGGAGAAATGCATATGATGCAGCTTTCAAGTTGAAGGCGATTGATCTGGCTGTTGGAAAAGGAAATAGAGCTGCTGCACGGGAGCTTGGTCTTAATGAGTCGATGATAAGACGTTGGAAACAGCAGCGTGAGGAATTGACTCAGTGCAAAAAGACAACTAAAGCTTACTGCAAATTTTTTATTTTTTGTTACAAGCCGTGTTTCGTTAAAGCCTATTTATTTTTGTTACAAGCCGTGTTTCGTTAAAGCCTATTTATTTTTGTTACAAGCCGTGTTTCGTTAAAGCCTGTGTAAAGTTAATTTGTTTCAATGTACCGGTAGGCACCTGCGGCTTATAGACATGTGCGGCTTATTTATGTTCAAAATAATATATATTTTTAAATTCAGTGGGTGCGGTTTATATTCAGGTGCGCTTAATAGTCCGGAAATTACGGTAACACTAATTTCTCCAGGGCCTTGGCTGTGACCTCACACTCCGAGGGCGTCTCAGGGAGAGTGAGATATGCCCCCCCAAAAAAACACATTTCCAATTCACATGTGTAAAACAGGCCAGATATAAGCACCCACCAAATTAGTATTAATTTACCTGTACTCTGCCACTCCCCCTACATGTTTCTTCATGGCCGTGTCAGAGCTCATCCCATAGAACAGCTTGACCTTTCTGCCATTCCTCTCAATGACCTCCCCGGCACACTGGTCGTGGCCAGCCAGCATGCCCCCCAGCATCACAAAATCAGCTCCAGCGCCTAGAATCACACACACACAACCCTGTTGAGAGAGAGTTAGGCAAGGCAGCATCTTTGAGGGACACAACAAATGCATCCTATTACCAATATAGTGCACTACTTTGACCCGGGCCTTATAGAGAATAGGACACATACACAATGTCACTATGATAGTATGATTTATCAAACCAGGACTCACCAAATGCCTTAGCCACATCGCCAGGACAGCTGCATCCGCCATCCTGGTGCAATAAAACAAAACATATTGAGCAAACATTGTGGAACGTTCAGTGGTTTAATCTCTCAAAGGGAAAGCTATGCGGAACCCGAGCTCCAGCACCTTTAACCCCTGGGTTCGTTCAGATAGAAATGTTGTGTAGATACATGTATTGTGCAGGTGCGTTGCACCCTCCTGAATGTGACCCAAGAGGTCAGAATGTCAGAAGGTTCTTGAGGTCAGAGGTCACTCACTGAGACGATGTGACCCTTCAGGCCGTGGGCGGAGTCTGCACACTCTATGACAGCACTGAGCTGGGGGTATCCCACTCCCGTCTTAATACGCGTCGTACACACAGAACCTAGAGGGGAATCATGACGTGTCAGTTTGTCAGGAGCTGAATGCACTCAGCTGAAGTATTTTTCTCTCTTGAAGGGAGCCCTGGTGAACTCATGACTCCATATAGTGCTCTACTTATAGTGCACTATGTAGGGAAGAGGGTGCTAGAGTAACAGACAGAGTAACAGACAGGGCAACAGACAGTGTAACAGACAGTGTAACAGACAGGGTAATAGACAGGGTAACAGACAGTATAACAGACAGGGTAATAGAGTAACAGACAGAGTAACCAACGGAGTAACCAACAGAGTAACAGACAGATTAACAGACAGAGTAACAGAGTAACATACAAAGTAACAGAACAACAGACAGAGTAACAGACAGAGTAACAGGCAGGGTAATAGACAGGGTAACAGAGTAACAGACAGAGTAACCAACAGAGTAACCGACAGAGTAACGGAGTAACAGACAGAGTATCAGACAGAGTAACAGAATAACAGACAGGGTAACAGACAGAGTAACAGACAGGGTAACAGACAATATAACAGACCGTATAACAGACATGGTAACAGAGCAACCGACAGAGTAACTGACAGAGTAACAGAGTAACAGACAAAGTAACAGAGTAACAGACAAAGTAACAGAATAACAGACAGAGTAACAAAGTAACCAACTGAGTAACAGACAGAGTACCAGAGTACCAGAGTAACAGACAGAGTAACAGAGTAACCAACTGAGTAACATACATAGTAACAGAGTAACAGACAGAGTAACAGACAGTGTGACAGAGTAACAGAGTAACCGACAGATCCACAGACAGAATAACAGAGTAACAGACAGAGTAACAGACAGAGTAACATACAGAGTAACATACAGAGTGACAGAGTAACCGACAGAGTAACATAGTAACCGACAGAGTAACAGACGGATTAATAGAGTAACAGAGTAGCAGACGGAGTAACAAAGTAACAGACGAAGTAACAGAGTAACAGAGTAACCAACAGAGTAACAGAGTACCGGAGCAACAGACAGAGTAACAGAGTAACAGAGTAACATAGTAACAGACAGAGTAACCGATGGAGTACCAGAGTAACAGACAGAGTAACAGAGTACCAGAGTAACAGACAGAGTAACAGAGTAACAGACGGAGTACCAGAGTAGCAGACAGAGTAGCAGACAGAGTAACAGAGTACCGGAGCAACAGACAGAGTAACAGAGTAACAGAGTAACATAGTAACAGACAGAGTAACCGATGGAGTACCAGAGTAACAGACAGAGTAACAGAGTACCAGAGTAACAGGCAGAGTAACAGAGAGTAACAGATGGAGTGATAGAGTACCAGACATAGTAACAGAGTAACAGAGTAGCAGAGAGTAACCGATGGAGTACCAGAGTAACATACACAGTAACAGAGTAACAGACAGAGTACCAGACAGAGTAACAGAGTAACAGACACAGTAGCATAGTAACAGACAGAGTACCAGACATCGTAACTGAGTAACCGACAGAGTACCAGACAGAGTAACAGAGTAACAGACACAGTAGCATAGTAACAGACAGAGTACCAGACATCGTAACTGAGTAACCGACAGAGTAACCGACAGAGTAACAGAGAGATTTTCAAACAGAGTAACAGACAGAGTAACAGAGTAACTGACAGAGTAACATAGAGTAACAGACAGAGTAACAGACAGAGTAACTGACAGAGTAACAGAGAGTAACAGACATAGTAATAGAGCACCAGACAGAGTAACAGAGTAACAGACTGAGTAACAGAGTAACAGAGAGAAACAGACAGAGTAACTGACAGAGTAACAGAGAGTAACAGACATAGTAATAGAGCACCAGACAGAGTAACAGAGAGAAACAGACAGAGTAACAGAGTAACAGACAGTAACAAAGTAGCAGAGTAACACCCAGAGCAACTGACAAAGTAACAGACAGAACAACTGGCAGAGTAACAGACAGATCAACTGACAGACTAACCGAGTAACAGAGAGCGACAGACAAAGTCCCCGAGTAATAGACAGAGTGGCTGACAGAGTAACAGAGAGTAACATACAGAGTAACAGAGTAACAGACAGAGTAACAGAGTAACATAGAGGGTACCATAGAGTAACAGACAGAGCAACAGACAGGGTAACAGAGCAACAGAGAGTAACCGACAGAGTAACAGACGGAGCACCAGAGTAACAGACAGAGTAACAGAGTACCAGAGTAACAGACCCACCTGGCCCAATACCCACTTTAATGATGTCAGCTCCTGCCAGGATCAGCTCCTCCACCATCTCTCCTGTCACCACGTTGCCAGCCTGACCACAGTTAGAGACACACAGACAGACAGACACACAGACAAACACACAGATAGACACACAGACACACAGACAGATGTACAGACAGACGGACAGGTAGACATAGTCATAGCATTTAGAATACCTATACAGCTACCAAACCAACTAACTACCAAACAGGTGATAGTTTAACATTGAATGGCACATCACATTGCACATGTAAGAATATTTACAGTAATTAAAACTACATAAGCAAATGAAGTCTTCAAAAGCTGTTCAGCTGTGTTAACTTGATGGAACGGCCTCACCATGATAGTGTGTTGGGGAAACCTCCCCTGACGGTTTTGACAAACTCCACAAAGTGTTCAGAGTAGCCGTTGGCCACGTCCAGACAGATGAATCTGATGTCAGAGACGGCCTCCAGGGCGCTGCACAGCTTCTCCAGGTCGGCTTGACTGCTGCCTGAGCTGACCGCTATGTGCTGAGGGGGACGGGGACAGGGCAGCAGTGTGAGAGAACAACCAGGGTTGGAAGGATGCAGGTGCTACCGTAGAAATAGAATCGTTAGAACGGGTCTGGAGCCTCTGACCACGGCAATTTGACTGGAAAACTCATGGGGAAACTCAAAATGGCTACCAGTGCACACATTATGGCATCATTGACTTGTAAAGGGGTGGCCGTTCTAGCGATTATATTTCTATGGGTGCTACTATAAGCACTCCCATAACAAATCAGAGCACTAGTCCTTAAAAGCATTAGAAACATTACCATGGGCCACCCACTATTTCCATAACAACTCCTGAATTCAATACATTATTCAAACCCTGGGGACACCACTGTCGCATGAGGTCATGAAAATGCTGTATGAAGACAATTCTAGCTGTCCTCCAAACATAGATGTCTAGGATTATTACAAACCTCCAAACATTCTGGAAACTTGGCTGCAAAAGCCTTCCACTGCTCCACAGTGTAGTGCTTCTGCATGGCGGTGAAGAGAGTTTGCTAGAGGAGAATGTAGATAAACAAGAAGAACGGAAATTCACAGCGTTACTTAGTTCTCTGGCAACTGACCTTTCACAGGTCATCACCCTGGCAACCCTTTCACAGGTCATCACCCTGGCAACCCTTTCACAGGTCATCACCCTGGCAACCTTTTCACAGGGCATCACTCTGGCAACCCTTTCACAGGGCATCACCCTGGCTACCCTTTCACAGGTCAACACCCTGGCAACCCTTTCACAGGTCATCAGGTTGTCAAAACTTCACTGAAGCAGAACTGGGGATGACTGGAATTGTTGTTGTTGTTAGAGAGAAGCAACAGAACCACTGGAGTTTTTCCTAGTCTGATCACGTGGTCAGTAGAAACTCCCTGACCCTTACCATGGCATGTGTCCAGGTCTGATCATGTGGTCAGTAGAAACTCCCTGACCCTTACCATGGCATGTGTCCAGCAGTGTTTCTGATGACCACACCAGGTGTGTGTCTCATATGGCACCCTACTGTCTATATAGTGCACCACTATAGTGCATGAAGAATTAGTGCATGAAGAATTAACAGTGGTGGCGCCGGAGGGGAAAGCTGCTGTCTTATCGTCTCTTAAACCTCTACGGGCTACGGGGCAGTATTGAGAATTTTGGAAAAAATATGTGCCCATTTTTAACTGCCACCTACACCAACTCAGAAGCTAGGATATGCATATTATTACCAGATTTGGATAGAAAACACTCTGAATTTTCTAAAACTGTTTGAATGGTGTCTGTAAGTATAACACAACTCATATGGCAGGCAAAAACCTGAGAAAACCTGAGAGAAAAAAAGAATTTTGTGGCTGTACTATTTTTTTTGAGTCATTGTTTATTAGATACCACAGTGAGAAAGGATTCATTTCGCAACTCCTACGGCTTCCACTAGATGTCAGCGATCTTTATAAAGTTGTTTGAAGCGTCTATGATGAACAGAGAGCAAATAAGAATGCAGTGAAGTTGACGTCCCTGGGATGTCGTCACTTCCATTATTGCCTGCACCTGCGCAATCATGAGACACGAGACATTTTTCAAAAACGTTAATCTAGACATAGGAGAGGTCGGGTTGAAACATTACTGATGTTTCACGTTAAAAATGGCTCTAAAGATTGATGCTAAACAACGTTTGACATGTTTGAACGAACGTAAATAGATTATTTTTGTAACTTTTTAAACTTTTCGCCGTGACTTCACATCCCCCCCCGCGCTACTTTTTAGTAGCCACCGAAGCGCTAACAACATGGAACAACTTGGAGTTATTTGGACATCAATTATGAACTTTGTCAAAAGAAACCACATTTGTTGTGGACCTGGGATTCCTGGAAGTGCCAATGGATGAAGATAATCAAAGGTAAGGGATTATTGACGATAGTATTATTGATATTACATGGTTACAAGATGATGCTAACCTATATAGCCTAGCCTATTGTTCTTAGCACAGCACCCGGTTTATTGCAACTTGTGATTTCCCAGTAAAGTTATTTTCAAATCTGGCAATACAGTAGCATTTACGAAATGTTAAACTATAATTATTTGAATGACAATATTATAATTTACCAATGTTTTCGAATAGTAATTTTGAAAATTGTAACGTTGTTCACCGGAAGCATTTCAGAGAAGAAAAAAATCTGAATTTCACCGCTACTGTAAAATGCTGTTTTTGGATATAAATATGAACTTGATGGAACAAAAAATGCATGTATTGTATAACATAATGTCCTAGGAGTGTCATCTGATGGAGATTGTCAAAGGGTGTGCATAATTTTAGCTGGTTTCTGCTTTTGGTGACGACTGACCTTGAATTGAAAATGGATGTTTGTACTTTTGTGGCTATGTACTGTCCTAACATAATCTAACTTTACGCTTTTGCCGTAAAGCCTCTTTGAAAATCGAACAATGTGGTTAGATTAAGGAGATGTTTATCTTTTAAATGGTGTAAAATAGTTGATTGTTTGAGAAATTGAAATTATTAGATTTTTGATGTTTTGAATTTCCAGCCTTGCTAGCAATCCCGTCTCAGGGTTCATTGCTAACCCGTAGCCCCAACAGGTTTTAACCAACCATGCTATTTTGTTTGTTTTTTTCACGTTGTTCGTAACTTGTTTTGTACATAATGTTGCTGCTACCATCTCTTATGACCGAAAAGAGCTTCTGGACATCAGAACTGCGATTGCTCACCTCAAACTGGATGAAGAGTTCTTCCTCAATGAGTCGTACGGGAGGGATATACTACTACAGACACCAGACCAGGCCCAGATCCCCCGTTATTCGCTGGAGAAGGAAACTGAGATTTTGCGGAAAGAGATCAGGGTGCCTTGTGAGGATCGGGTGACGAGTGGCTAATCTTCCCTTGCCTTCCATCCTGCTAGCTAACGTTCAATCGCTGGAAAATAAATGTGACGAACTGAAAGCACGTTTGTCCTTCCAACAGGACATTAAAAACTGTAATTTCCTATGCTTCACCGAATCTTGGCTGAATGACGACATTAAGAACATACAGCTGGCGGGTTATACACTCTATCGGCAGGACAGAACAGCAGCCTCTGGTAAGACACCGGGCGGGGGCCTATACATTTATGTAAACAACAGCTGGTGCACAATATCTAAGGAAGTCTCTAGGTTTTGCTCGCCTGGGGTAGAGTATCTCATGATAAGCTGAAAACCTCACTCAATGCAAACAGGAAACGCTCATCCAGAGGCGGTGCTCCTAGTGGCCGGGGACTTTAATGCAGGGAAACTTAAATCAGTTTTACCAAATTTCTATCAGCATGTTAATTGTGCATCCAGAGCTCTCCCTCACCTTCCATTTGGCAAATCTGACTATAATTCTATCCTCCTGATTCTTGCTTACAAACAAAAATTAAAGCAGGAAGCACCAGTGACTCGGTCTATAAAAAAGTGGTCAGATGAAGCAGATGCTAACTACAGGACTATTTTGCTAGTGCAGACTGGAATATGTTCCAGGATTCTTCCGATGGCATTGAGGAGTACACTACATCAGTCACTGGCTTTATCAATAAGTGCATCGAGGACGTCGTCCCAACAGTGACTGTACGTACATACCCCAACCAGAAGCCATGGATTACAGGCAATATTCGCACTGAGCTAAAGGGTAGAGCTTCCACTTTCAAAGAGAGGGACTCTAACCCGGAAGCTTATAAGAAATCCCGCTATGCCCTCCCACGAACCATCAAACAGGCAAAGCGTCAATACAGGACTAAAATCGAATCGTAGTACACCGGCTCCGACGCTCGTCGGATGTGGCAGGGCCTGCAAACTATTACAGACTACAAAGGGAAGCACAACCGAGAGCTTCCCAGTGACACGGGCCTACCAGACGAGATAAATAACTTCTATGCTCGCTTCGAGGCAAGTAACACTGAAACATGCATGAGAGCATCAGCTGTTCCGGATGACTGTGTGATCACTCTCTCCTCAGCCGATGTGAGTAAGACCTTTAAACAGGTCAACATTCACAAGGACGCAGGTCCAGAGGGATGACCAGGACGTGTACTCCAAGCATGCGCTGACCAACTGGAAAGTGTCTTCCCTGACATTTACAACCTCTCCCTGTCTGTAATACCAACATGTTTCAAGCAGACCACCTTAGTCCCTGTGCCCAAGAACACCGACCCGTAGCACTTACATCTGTAGCCATGAAATGTTTTGAAAGGCTGGTCATGGCTCACATCAACACCATTATCCCAGAAACCCTAGACCCGCTCCAATTTGCATACTGCACCAACAGATCCACAGATGATGCAATCTCTATTGCACTCCACACTACCCTTTCACACCTAGACAAAAGGAACACCTATGTGAGAATGCTGTTCATTGACTAACGCTCAACGTTCAACACCATAGTGCCCTCAAAGCTCATCACTAAGCTAAGGACCCTGGGACTAAACACCTCCCTCTGCAACTGGATCCTGGACTTCCTGACGGGCCGCCCCCAGGTGGTAAGGGTAGGTAACAACACATCTGCCACACTGATCCTCAACACGGGGGCCCCTCAGGGGTGTGTGCTCAGTCCCCTGCTGTACTCCCTGTTCACTCATGACTGCATGGCCAGGCACGACTCCAACACCATCATTAAGTTTGCTGATGACACAACAGTGGTAGGCCTGATCACCAACAACGATGACACAGCCTATAGGGAAGAGCTCAGAGACCTGACCGTGTGGTGCAAGGACAACAACCTCTCCCTCAACGTGATCAAGACAAAGGAGATGATTGTGGACTACAGAAAAAGGAGGACTGAGCATGCCCCCATTCTCATCAACGGGGCTGTAGTGGAGCAGGTTGAGAGCTTCAAGTTCCTTGGCGTCATCACCAACAAACTAACATGGTCCAAGCACACCAAGACAGTCGTGAAGAGGGCACGACAAAACCTATTCCCCCTCAGGAGACTGAAAAGATTTGGCATGGGTCCTCAGATCCTCAAAAGGTTCTACAGCTGCACCATCGAGAGCATCCTGGGGGGTAGTGCGTACGGCCCCGTACATCACCGGGGCCAAGCTTCCTACCATTCAGGACCTCTATACCAGGTGGTGTCAGAGGAAGGCCCTAAAAATTGTCAAAGACTCCAGCCACCCTAGTAATAGACTGTTCTCTCTGCTACCGCACGGCAAGCGGTACCGGAGCGCAAAGTCTAGGTCCAAGCGGCTCCTAAATAGCTTCTACCCCCAAGCCATGAGACTCCTGAACAGCTAATCAAATGGCTACCCAGACTATTTGCAAATCAATTTCATTTGATTTGACTATTGACCAGAGCTCTGTGGGAATAGGGTGCCATTTGGGAATAGGGTGTCATTTGGGAATAGAGTGCCATTTGGGAATAGAGTGCCATTTGGAATGCACAATCCCAAACGGTACAGTGCTTACCTTGCTGAGGACCTGTGCCATCTCAAAGGTGCCCGTGGTGTCCATGTTGGCAGCGATGATGGGGATACCATGGTAACTCTGCTTGGAATTACGGAACGTGAACGTCCTCCGTAGGTCCACCTGTGAGAAGGGGAGCACAGTAATAATAAATAATCATAGTGTATCCCAAATGGGACCCTATTCCCTATATAGTGCACTACTTCTGACCAGAGCCCTTTTATTTTATTTATTTCACCTTTATTTAACCAGGTAGGCTAGTTGATAACAAGTCCTTTATTTAACCAGGTAGGCTAGTTGAGAACAAGTCCTTTATTTAACAAGGTAGGCTAGTTGAGAACAAGTTCTCATTTGCAACTGCGACCTGGCCAAGATAAAGCGTAGCAATTCGACACATACAACAACACAGAGTTACACATGGAATAAACAAAACATACAGTCAATAATACAGTAGAACAAAAGAAAACAAAAAGTCTATATACAGTGAGTGCAAATGAGGTAAGTTAAGGCAATAAATAGGCCATGGTGGCGAAGTAATTACAATATAGCAATTAAACACTGGAATGGTAGATGTGCAGAAGATGAATGTGCAAGTGAAAGTGCACTACATAGAGAACAGAGGGTGCCATTTGGGATGCAAGCCAATAAATCACACATTTTATTCATGAACGCCTATCAAAACACCAAAAGGTACAAATGCACATCATAAAAAGTAAGAATCGAAGAGAAAACCACACAGGCATTTAGCACTAGGAGTTGTGGGTATACTGCCTAATGTCAGGACAGTTGACATAACATGAGAGAATTGGGAAGACCAGTTAAATTGTGGTAATGTATAACATACAGGTGATGTTTGCTGGATTTGCCCCCAGAGTGACAGCCTGTATTGAAACTGTCTGAGGGTTTAAAGAAGTTAGAACACTGGTATTGAAGTAGATTTAAAAAAAAAACATGTTCATATTTCTCCCCGAGACGTCTTTCCATCCGGGCTAAAATGTATGACAATGGTGGCAACAAATAACCTATTATCCATCCTTCAATCTAATTCAATGACTAATCAACGAACCAATGGCTGCTAGTGAGTGTATGGCCATATGCTAAAAGCATAATATTGTGTCAACTACAGTAAAACGACACATAAAAAAAGCCTTGATCTCAATCCTCTGATGATGATGTCTCATTGTTTCCTCAGCCTGCCTCAGCCTGCCTGGGTTCATCATGAATCAGCCTGAATCAGCCTGCCTGTGTTCACCATGAATCAGCCTGAGCCTCAGCCTGCCTGGGTTAATCAGGAATCAGTCTGAACCTCAGCCTGCCTGGGTTCACCGTGAATCAGCCTGAATCAGCCTGTCTGGGTTAATCAGGAATCAGTCTGAACCTCAGCCTGTCTGGGTTCACCGTGAATCAGCCTGAATCAGCCTGTCTGGGTTAATCAGGAATCAGTCTCAACCTCATCCTGCCTGGGTTAATCAGGAATCAGTCTGAACCTCAGCCTGTCTGGGTTCACCGTGAATCAGCCTGAATCAGCCTGTCTGGGTTAATCAGGTATCAGTCGGAACCTCAGCCTGTCTGGGTTCACCGTGAATCAGCCTGTCTGGGTTAATCAGGAATCAGTCTGAACCTCAGCCTGCCTGGGTTCACCGTGAATCAGCCTGAATCAGCCTGTCTGGGTTAATCAGGAATCAGTCTGAACCTCAGCCTGTCTGGGTTCACCGTGAATCAGCCTGAATCAGCCTGTCTGGGTTAATCAGGAATCAGTCTGAACCTCAGCCTGTCTGGGTTCACCGTGAATCAGCCTGAATCAGCCTGTCTGGGTTAATCAGGAATCAGTCTGAACCTCAGCCTGTCTGGGTTCACCGTGAATCAGCCTGAATCAGCCTGTCTGGGTTAATCAGGAATCAGTCTGAACCTCAGCCTGTCTGGGTTCACCGTGAATCAGCCTGAATCAGCCTGTCTGGGTTAATCATAAAAAAAGAAGCAAATAGAACTTCAGATGTAGGACAAAACAGATTATCAGTGTCTCTGTCTACATCCCAAATGGCACCCTATTCCCTATATAGTACTCTACTTTTGAGAGCCCTATGGTGCATTATATAGGGAATAGGGTGCCACTCAGTGTCACACTCAGTGTCCCCTATGGGCCCTGGTCAAAAGAAGTGAACTATATAGGGAATAGGGTGCCACTCAGTGTCACACTCAGTGTCCCCTATGGGCCCTGGTCAAAAGAAGTGAACTATATAGGGTATATAGTGCCATATGGGAATACGGTGCAAGCCTGACTCTCTCATGTCATGTACTGTAAAAAAAATCTATATATAAAATAGAAACACCCACTAATCTAGTTGTTTCAACCAATCATTATTCAGTAACTGGTTCCACAGCCTTGTTTAAGTTTACTCAACTCTTCGGTCAAAGTGTTACCTGAACTTTTTTAGTAGGCCCAACAATAGCCCTAATATGAGAAAAAGTGGGCAAAAAATTCAGCCAACTTAAAGAGATGGGTTTGCTTTATTTGTCTCATATGTTCATTCAACTATAAAGTATTATTTTTGGTATCTTACCTGAAAAAAAGGCACACACACACACACACACACACACGCACACACACACAGTGCTTTTAACAAACATAAATGTCTCATATCACGCCATTTCATGTGTCATATCACCCCATTTCATGTGTCATATCACGCCATTTCATGTGTCATATCACACCATTTCATGTGTCATATCACCCCATTTCATGTGTCATATCACCCCATTTCATGTGTCATATCACGCCGTGTCATGTGTCATATCATGCCATTTCATGTCTCATATCACGCCGTGTCATGTGTCATATCATGCCATTTCATGTCTCATATCACGCCATTTCATGTGTCATATCATGCCATTTCATGTGTCATATCATGCCATTTCATGTGTCATATCACCCCATTTCATGTGTCATATCACACCATTTCATGTGTCATATCATGCCATTACATGTGTCATATCACACCATTTCATGTGTCATATCATGCCATTTCATGTGTCATATCATGCCATTTCATGTGTCATATCACCCCATTTCATGTGTCATATCACACCATTTCATGTGTCATATCACGCCATTTCATGTGTCATATCACCCCATTTCATGTGTCATATCACGCCATTTCATGTGTCATATCACACCGTTTCATGTGTCATATCACACCGTTTCATGTGTCATATCACGCCGTTTCATGTGTCATATCACGCCATTTCATGTGTCATATCACGCCATTTCATGTGTCATATCACGCCATTTCATGTGTCATATCACGCCATTTCATGTGTCATATCACACCATTTCATGTGTCATATCATGCCATTTCATGTGTCATATCATGCCATTTCATGTGTCATATCACACCATTTCATGTGTCATATCATGCCATTTCATGTCATTACGGTATAGGTGTTGACAGGTGCTAGCCAGGCAGAACATTGTGAACTCTGTTATCATAATAAACATCTGGTCTGTAGGGAGAAAGATGTCTGTGCCAGGCAGGCAGTGGGAGAAGGCACACACACATTGACATATGCACACACACACATACACAAAGACCAACATGCAGAGTCAAACACACACACAAGCATGCACGCACAGGCGCACACACACACACACATTCCAGCCCTGCTATGGGAAGGTGACCTCCACACACACACAGGGAAGGTTACTGTGTTCTGCTGTAGCAAGCTAAGGAACCATAGAGTATGTTCTACACAGATATCCTCTACATCACCAGTTCTATATGGAATCCTATGGCATCTCTTTCACCACTGACCCTCCACAACTGACCAACCCAACTCAGCTGGCTTGGGCTAGTTAGTATGTCATTTGTGATTCAACGCAGATTTGAACATTGTACATAAGACTTAATGTTCTTGGCCCCCTTCGCAGCCCACCATGGCTCCACCTTTTCTGTGGTATCAAGGCAAAACCCATTAGACATCTACAACAACAGCAGCAGCAGCTATAAAGGCTGGTTTATAAAACCCCATCCTCTCCTTACCTCTGACCTGCTCTTCAGGCTGCTTCTCTTGGGTCTGAACAGGACGTCTTTAAAGTCCAGCTTCACATCCACGTCTATCCTAGGCATGATGGCCTGTCACCTCCAGGATGGTCCAATCCCTGTCCCAGTCCAATAAATCAATAATTCTATAAATCACTAGATCAACATAGAGCCTGTGATCTGGTCTGCTGAGACCCAGACAGTAGCCAACCCTGAAACTCCAGATGCATCAAGTATTTATAGCATGCTAACACGCACTCCTCTCCCAGCAGCACAAGCACCTATGGCTTTATTTGGCCTGCCCTCCACTCTCTCTCACACAGATAATTGAGGGCAGTGCAGAGGGAGAGGGACGCAGCCGCAGTTGCAGCACTAGTAGTAGTGGTATTGTCACTGGCCATCTGACACACATTTATGTCAGATGGACCTATCACTGCAGAGAACAGCACAGCTGCTGACAGAACCAGGAAGTGCTGGAGTCAGTCAGAGGGGATGGGGTGAGGTATATACACTAAAACATTCACAAGGTGGGAAACCCCCCAAAATATTTTTAGGGGTTACTGAAGGCCAAATTCTGTACATTACTTTGCATTAATTCTATGTGTTATTATCCTATGGATAAAATTATCATCGTCCTCCTCTTCATTGTATCATTCTATTCATCATCCTCACCATGATCATCAACTATATAATCAAAATAACTTCTCAAATATTGAGAAAACGTAAGAACCTGAATCGCACAATGAAATAGGGTTTATTACCCAACCACACCACTAGGTGGGGAAAGAGAGTTTCTTTTCAAGAGTAAAAGGCTGGAGTACAAACTATTCCAGTCCCACAAAGAAATGTGCTAGTAACTGTGGACTGTATTCAACAATGAGACATATTACATTTAATTAGTATTTAACACAAATGTTCACCTTAACAAATGATGATATCGCTTCACCCTGCATCCCATAGGCTACCCTAACTTTGAGGAATTCAACAAAAAGTTATTCAAATGAGCAGTTGTTCACCTGTTTACATTGTGTGTAGCCTAAAGTTTTTTTTACATTTGTCAAATGAATATTTAATTTCTCCCATTTTAAAGTATTGAATTGGTTATCTTTCAAAATCATCAAATTGGATCAAATTGTTGAAAATCCTAAACCTGGCCATAAGCCTTCCCTTTCACCATCTATTTCCTCAAGTCTTCAAGTCTCCATATAGTCAATAAAAGGTTGCCAAATTCTGTACAATGTCCTTAACTTATTCCTCAAGCAGTAAGTGATTTTCTCCAGTGGGATACAACTATTAACTTCCGATAGCCACATTGCAACTGGCAGGAGGGAATCCGATTTCCATTTCAAGGCAATACATTTCTTGGCAATCGCTAGCAATATTTCTGTTAGCTTTATAGTATGACTTTGCCTAAGATTGGTGTTAGTATAGTTACCCAGTAGGCAGACCTCCGGGTCTAAAGGGAATGCAACCCCGTGGATTGAGGATATGGTATCGCATACCCCCTGCCAGAAACCCTGTCGTTTTGAACACTGCCAAGTGGAATGGAGGAATGTTCCTTCATCTGAGCCACATCTAAAACATAGGGAGGAGATATCAGGGTTGAACCTGTGCAGTCTAGATGGGGTGATATAGAGATGATGGAGGAAATTAAACTGGATCAGTCTGTATCTGGAGTTCAATGTGGATGTAACACCATCCCTGCATAGGTCACTCCATAGGCCCTCATCAAGATCAATACCCAGATCTTTTTCCCATCTAAGTCGGGGTTTATCTAGCTCAGGCAGTGTTAGTACTGACATTAGAGCATCGTAAACACGGGAAATGGTCTTGAGTAGTGGTTGGTCTGCATGGCAGAGTTGTTCAATAGGTGACATCTTAGGTAGGTTCCATTGTCCCTTGAGAGTCACCCTAATAAAGTCTCGTAGTTGTAGGTAGCTAAAGAAGTCCCTGTTAGACAAGTGGTATTTCTGTTTCAGCTGATCAAAAGACATAAGAATTCCCTCCTCATAACAATGTTCCAGAAGAGTGATCCCCTTATCAGACCATGGTCTAGAGTTACTATTCTGGAAAAACATAGGGATCAATCTATTGTTCCATAAAGGGGTTTTAGGGGAAAGAAATCCCCCTCGTCTGAACAGCTCATGCAGTTTACACCATGCCAGGACAGAATGTATGATTAAAGGGTTGTCTGTCATGGTTTTTATAGAGGAAAATTACATTCTAAATCTAATGGAACCATGACTATTAAATATCTATTAAATGTTTCAAATTTGCCAATTTTTTTATGGTCTCAACTTCACTGAGCCTGCTCAACCCAGATCCAAAATAACCCAGCACTTTTCCACCATGTGACAGAAACATGGTTACTGACATGTCACTCTTGTAGTCTCTTGCTAGGCACATTGTCATGGCTGCTGGGTTGGGGACAAAAGTAATGCAATGTTAAATGAGCATGAGCCAAGCAGCCAGAGCAAGGCAGTTAACCCACTGTTCCCCCGGGCGCCGAAGACGTGGATGTTGATTAAGGCAGCCCCTCCGCAGCTCTCTGATTCAGAGGGTTAAATGTAAAAGACACATTTCAGTTGAAGGCATCCAGTTGTACAACTGACTAGGTATCCCTCATGACAAAAACATAACTGGCCTTGTTCAAGGGGTCTCTGAGAAAAATACACTTTCACAATTTCCCCCAGTGTCCCCTAATCATCGTTGGAAGTTGTCACTCAGATATCTGTCTTTAGGTTATCAGTAACAGCATTGCTCAGTGCAAACGCAACGCCATTAGGATCTCTATGACATCTTGAGACTAGTGCACAACTGATAGAAAATGCTCACAAATGAAACATTAAGTACAAAAAAAATATTTTATTAATACTTGAAAATAAATATGAAAGCTTGGTTTAATTTCAACTCATTAAAACATAGCTTTAAATACAGAACAGAACCTTAACCTTAAGAACCTTAAGAAAATTCTTCTCCATTTCATTTAACCCTTATTTTACCAGTTAAGTTGACTGAGAACATTTTCTCATTTATAGCAACGACCTGGGGAATAGTTACAGGGAAGAGGAGGGGGGTGAATGAGCCAATTGGCAGCTGGGGATGATTAGATGGCCATGATGGTATGAGGGCCAGATTGGGAATTTAGCCAGGACATCAGGGTTAACACCCCTAGTCTTGCAATAAGTGCCATGGGATCTTTAGTGAGCACAGAGAGTCAGGACACCCGTTTAACGTCCCATCCAAAAGACGACACGCTACACAGGGCAATGTCCCCAAACACTGTCCTGGGTCATTGGGATATTTTTTTTAGAGCAGAGGAAAGGGTGCCTCCTACTGGCCCTCCAACACCACTTCCAGCAGCATCCAGGGACAAACCATGCTTAGATTCCGAGCAAGCCAGCAGTGGGATGCCGGGTGGTATGAGAAGCAATAATGTGACTTCTGTAGATTGGTACATTTTTTGAACTCACTGCAGGTCAGAAGATGAATTGAGTAACTCATCTGTGGAAGACAGTGGGAACATCCATCCCAACTGACACCCTATTCCCTATAGAGTGCACTACTTCATTACAGCCCTATGGGCCCTGAGAAAAAATAAAATAAAGACTATTTAACTGGTCTGGTACACTCTTCTAGTCTAATGTAACGACTATTTCAACACTATGGTCAGAGACATCACATTTTGCTGATATACCGTTTGTATATAGCAGAGATAAAGATATCAAAATACAATGGAGTGTAAAGTATACATATATTGAACAAAAAGCTTATTTCTCTCAAATTGTGCACAAATTTGTTAACATCCCTGTTAGTGAGCATTTCCCCTGTGCCAAGATAATCAAGAAGCTGATTAAACAGCACAATCATTACACAGGTGCACCTTGTGCTGGGGACAATAAAAGATCGCTCTCAAATGTGCAGTTGTCACACAACACAATGCCATAGATGTCTCAAGTTGAGGGAGCATGCAATTGACATGCTGACTGCAGGAATGTCCACCAGAGCTGTTGCCAGAGAAATTCATGTTCAGAATGCTACTGTATGCAGTCATATAGCACCTCATACAGTAGCACACTACTACTACTATTATTACACCAATACTGCAGTACTACCACACTACTGGTATACTACCCCTGGTATACCACTACTACATCACTACTACTGGTATACTACTACTGGTATACTACTACAGCACTATCCCTGGTATACAACTACTGCAGTACTACTGGTATACTACCCCTGGTATACTACCCCTGGTATATTCCTACTGCAGCACTACCCCTGGTATACAACTACTGCAGCACTACTACTGGTATACAACTAGTGCAGCACTACTACTGGTATACTACTACTACTGGTATACTACTACAGCACTACCCCTGGTATTCAACTACTACAGCACTACCCCTGGTATATAACTACTGCAGCACTATCCCTGGTATACAACTACTACAGCACTACCCCTGGTATACAACTACTGCAGCACTACTACTGGTATACTACTACAGTAATACTACTGTATGCAGTCATATATAGGAAGTAGGAGGGAATAAACAGGAAATCCAAAACATTGAGGAAAACCTGGGAATGATAAGCCAAATTTTCCCACCCTAACTGGTAGTAAATCTATGTGTGACAGATCTTGTCTGTGCTGGTGTAGAACTCTCTGGAGGAACAGAGTTGAGTGGCCAGGTCTCTGGGAATATTGAAGGGGGCAGCACTGCTCACTGCCAGGGACAGCAGGTTGGCACAGGTGGGCAGGTAGATGTGCTGGACATGGTCCACCTCTGACCGACACACCGGGCACACCTGAAGGGAAGAGATCAAAAGATTTGATTAGAATATAATATGCTAATCTAACATTAAAACACTGTATATATGTGACTTGTGTGGAATCAAACAGACTATTGTTAAGATACAGTCCTATAGATCTGGATGAACTAGTCTATATAATCTTGGATTAACGGTGTCCACAGAGTAGCTGACAGTACTGCCCTACAGGCATTTAACCTACAACCTACAGGCTACAGAATGTTCAGGACAGCCAATAAACCATGGGAAGAAGGGTAACTATAGATTCTGCAAACATTCCTCCCGTCTACCATACCCCTCCTCACCAAACAGTTCACTTCATTTGCTTAAAAAGGGAATAACAGTAGCAGCTCTTTTCATGAACTGCCAACCACCCTGACCTCTCTAAAAGGTTAACTTGGAGCTTCAAAGTTCATTCAGCACAGTGGAAGATACTTAAAGCACTAGAACATGGCGTTATGGTGTAACAGGGACTAGTGTTTAGTGCTGCCACCCCTGGAACACATAAAACCCATGGAGGCTGCGGTTCAAACCCTGACTGAGTCACATTCCATTCTGTCCTTCTCCATTTCAATCACTTCATCTATCAATACAGACTACAAAATACATCAACAATTATATACTGTACACACAAAACCGGTCAAAAGTTTTAGGACACCTACTCATTCAAGGGTTTTTCTTTATTTTTTTTACTATTTTCTACATTGTAGAATAATAGTGACTCCATCAAAACTATGAAATAACAAATATGGAATCACGTAGTAACCAAAAAAGTGTTAAACAAATCAAAATATAAAAAAGGGTGTATTCTTCAAATACACCCTTTGCCTTGATTACAGCTTTGCACACTCTTGGTATTCTCTCAACCAGCTTCATGAGGTAGTCATCTGGAATGCATTTCAATTAACAGGTGTGCCTTCTTAAGTTAATTTGTGGGATTTCTTTCCTTCATAATGCGTTTCAGTCACTCAGTTGTGTTGTGGCAAGGTAAGGGTGGTATACAGAAGATAGCCCTATTTGGTAAAAGACCAAGTCAATATTATGGCAAGAACAGCTCAAATAAGCAAAGAGAAACGACAGTCCATCATTACTTTAACCCTTGTGTAGTCTTAACATTCTTTTGTCCTAAGAGTAAAAAAAATGACCCGCCTTCACTAAACCCCTAAAATAAAGCAGCTTAATTGAATTTTAAACCCTAAATGTGTTTTGCTTGAAGAAACAACCTGTCATTCATCACAAACGTTGTGAATATCTGTTTTTGTTTATATATACACACTTATGGACTGCACAGAGTAATTCAACTACAAAATACTAGTCTTCTCCCATGTTTTGAACCATTGCCCCCACCCACAAGGTGCAGAAACAACAATAAATAAGAATAAAATAAGATAGATACAAAACAAAAACGTGAAGAACATAAATCAATCAACTCTAATTAGCACATGTAGGACAGTATGCAAGTGTGTGTGCATGGACTTTACAGGTGTATTTCTCACATGTGCAGCACATAGTATTTGTTTACAGTCCTTCTTTGGGGGGCAGAATTGGCATCTCCTTAACTTGCCACATGCACTGCAAAGGCTGCTGTGTGGGGGAGGCACTCCCTTCTTTGAATGTGTGGGGTTACAAGTGCATGTTCCTCGCACACGTCTTGCAGGTCTTGACTCACGGTTATCAAATCGTAGCATTCTTGAGAAAGTGTGAAAGACTTTCAGTGGCATCGTGGCACGAACAAATAAAAATAATAATAAATAAAAAATTGCCCATGATACATGGTGCTCTGGGTTGTATTCTTCCCCATCTTCTTCTTCAGATACCTCCTCTTCTAAATCATTGTTCTCTTGTTCCTCCTGGAAATCTGATCCATGACCTGTTGGTCACTGAAACGTGCACTCATGGCTTCAGCAAAGAGAGAACTGGGGGGAACTGTCATGTGCAGCACCTTTATAGCCTCTGACTGCATTCCCCATTAGTAAACAATGCTTTCAAGACATGTTTATTTTGTCTGAAATGGTTTTTATTTTGTCTGTGAACTTGAGTCATGTGTGGGGTCATGGAGGGGAGATGCTGCACATGCACAAGAAAGTTTTAGTTTTGTCTGAGTTCAATCAGTAGCACATAATCTCAATTTGTCATTGTGTGTGTGTGTGTGTGTGTGTGTGTGTGTGTGTGTGTTCGTGGTTTTTGTGGTGTGTAAATGATTTTATAACTGCCAGGTCAAAAATGACCCTAAGACAATCTTTGTATCCTGGTGGTGTACAGCTTTCATGGAAATATGAACAAAGGCGATGTTTCACTTTTTCTAATGTTGGGGTCACTCTAGGAAAAGTCATACAATTTCAAATTGAAAAAATATAATTTAGGGGGTTCTCTCTACTGTTAAACATAGTGGTGGGTCATTTTCTACCCTTAAGACATCAAAGGTTAAGACATGAAGGTCAGTCAATACGGAACATTTAAATAACTTTGAACGTTTCTTCAAGTGCAGTCGCAAAAACCATCAAGTGTTATGATGAAACTGGCTCTCATGAGGACCACCACAGGAAAGGAAGACCCAGAGTTACCTCTGCTGCAGAGGATAAGTTCATTAGTTACCAGCCTCAGAAATTGCTGCCCAAATAAATGCTACAGAGTTCAAGTAACAGACACATCAACATCAACTGTTCAGAGGAGACTGTGTGAATCAGGCCTTCATGGTTGAATTGCTGCAAAGAAACCACTACTAAAGGACACCAATAAGAAGAAAACTTGCTTGGGCCAAGAAACACGAGCAATGGACATTAGACCGGTGGAAATCTGTCCTTTGGTCTGGAGTCCAAATAGGAGATTTTTGGTTCCAACCGCCGTGTCTTTGTGAGACGCAGAGTAGGTGAACGGATGATCTCCGCATGTGTGGTTCCCACCGTGAAGCATGGAGGAGGAGGTGTTATGGTGCTTTGCTGGTGACACTGTTGGTGATTTATTTAGAATTCAAGGCACACTTAACCAGCATGGCTACCACAGCATTCTGCAGTGTTACGCCTTCCCATCTTGTTTGCGCTTAGTGGGACTATCATTTGTTTTTCAACAGGACAATGACCCAACACACCTCCAGGCTGTGTAAGGGCTATTTGACCAAGAAGGAGAGTGATGGAGTGCTGCATCAGTTGATCTGGCCTCCACAATCACACGACCTCAACCAAATTGAGATAGTTTGGGATGAGTCAGACCGCAGAGTGAAAGAAAAGCAGCCTACAAGTGCTCAGCGTGTGTGGGAACTGCTTCAAGACTGTTGGAAAAGCATTCCAGGTTAAGCTGGTTGAGAGAATGCCAAGAGTGTGCAAAGCTGTCATCAAGGCAAAGGGTGACTATTTGAAGAATCTCAAATATAAAATATTTTGATTTGTTTAATACTTTTTTGGTTACTCAATGATTCCATATGTGTTATTTCATAGTTTTGATGGTTTCACGGTTAAGTAGAAATGTAGAAAACAGTAAAAATAAAGAAAAACCCTTGAATGAGTAAGTGTTCTAAAACTTTTGACCGGTAGTGAGTGAGTGAGTATGTATATATACTTATTTTAAACCATGGCGTTATGGTTACCTCTAGCTGGACGGCACAGTTGTGGCAGCACACCATGTGTCCACAGGGGCAGAAGGCAGCGTCCATCTCCTCTTCACAGCACAGCATACACAGCAGAGCATCCTGGAGCTGCTGCAGCTTCTCCTCCAGATCCCGGCTCCTCTGGCACCCCTCACAGCCTCCTTCCCCCACCCCAGGGGACCGCGACGGGCTCCGCTCGCCGGACACACAGTCCCCTCCCATGCCGGCGTTGTAGAGCGCCCTGCGGCAGTGGTCGTAGACCTCCTTGGAGGTGCGTCGGATGTCGAAGACATACTTTTTGCCCAGGTCGATGTTCTCGTTGAGGAAGAGAGACGCCAGGTGACCCTTGAAGTCACGGCTGTACTGCATCATCACGTCATTCGTCACCGTGTCACACCTGAAGGACAAGTAAGATCACAGTTATTGACCAAAAACACTAAAATCAATATTATAAAATGTTATTACACTGTGAAACTGGAATGACTCCGCATGTACACTAAAACTAAACTAAACTCATGGAAATTGTCAGAAAATGTACAACATATATTGTGCTGCATACTATCATTTCTTACTGTACATTGGCTCACAGCAGAGACGTGTTAACAAGAGGAAAATGTCACCCTGTGTGAGCATGTTGTTGGTGTGTAAGCCATGCTACATGGTTGGTGGTTGCTGACCTGTAGAAGGCATGTTGTTGGTGTGTAAGCCATGCTACATGGTTGGTGGTTGCTGACCTGTAGAAGGCATGTTGTTGGTATGTAAGCCATGCTACATGGTTGGTGGTTGCTGACCTGTAGAAGGCATGTTGTTGGTGTGTAAGCCATGCTACATGGTTGGTGGTTGCTGACCTGTAGAAGGCATGTTGTTGGTATGTAAGCCATGCTACATGGTTGGTGGTTGCTGACCTGTAGAAGGCATGTTGTTGGTGTGTAAGGCATGCTACATGGTTGGTGGTTGCTGACCTGTAGAAGGCATGTTGTTGGTGTGTAAGCCATGCTACATGGTTGGTGGTTGCTGACCTGTAGAAGGCATGTTGTTGGTATGTAAACCATGCTACATGGTTGGTGGTTGCTGCCCTGTAGAAGGCATGTTGTTGGTGTGTAAGCCATGCTACATGGTTGGTGGTTGCTGACCTGTAGAAGGCATGTTGTTGGTGTGTAAGCCATGCTACATGGTTGGTGGTTGCTGACCTGTAGAAGGCATGTTGTTGGTGTGTAAGCCATGCTACATGGTTGGTGGTTGCTGACCTGTAGAAGGCATGTTGTTGGTGTGTAAGCCATGCTACATGGTTGGTGGTTGCTGACCTGTAGAAGGCATGTTGTTGGTGTGTAAGCCATGCTACATGGTTGGTGGTTGCTGACCTGTAGAAGGCATGTTGTTGGTATGTAAACCATGCTACATGGTTGGTGGTTGCTGACCTGTAGAAGGCATGTTGTTGGTATGTAAGCCATGCTACATGGTTGGTGGTTGCTGACCTGTAGAAGGCATGTTGTTGGTGTGTAAGGCATGCTACATGGTTGGTGGTTGCTGACCTGTAGAAGGCATGTTGTTGGTGTGTAAGCCATGCTACATGGTTGGTGGTTGCTGACCTGTAGAAGGCATGTTGTTGGTATGTAAACCATGTTACATGGTTGCTGACCTGTAGAAGGCATGTTGTTGGTGTGTAAGCCATGCTACATGGTTGGTGGTTGCTGACCTGTAGAAGGCATGTTGTTGGTGTGTAAGCCATGCTACATGGTTGGTGGTTGCTGACCTGTAGAAGGCATGTTGTTGGTGTGTAAGGCATGCTACATGGTTGGTGGTTGCTGACCTGTAGAAGGCATGTTGATGGTGTGTAAGCCATGCTACATGGTTGGTGGTTGCTGACCTGTAGAAGGCATGTTGTTGGTATGTAAACCATGCTACATGGTTGGTGGTTGCTGCCCTGTAGAAGGCATGTTGTTGGTGTGTAAGCCATGCTACATGGTTGGTGGTTGCTGACCTGTAGAAGGCATGTTGTTGGTGTGTAAGCCATGCTACATGGTTGGTGGTTGCTGACCTGTAGAAGGCATGTTGTTGGTGTGTAAGGCATGCTACATGGTTGGTGGTTGCTGACCTGTAGAAGGCATGTTGTTGGTGTGTAAGCCATGCTACATGGTTGGTGGTTGCTGACCTGTAGAAGGCATGTTGTTGGTATGTAAGCCATGCTACATGGTTGGTGGTTGCTGACCTGTTGAAGGCATGTTGTTGGTGTGTAAGGCATGCTACATGGTTGGTGGTTGCTGACCTGTAGAAGGCATGTTGTTGGTGTGTAAGCCATGCTACATGGTTGGTGGTTGCTGACCTGTAGAAGGCATGTTGTTGGTATGTAAACCATGCTACATGGTTGCTGACCTGTAGAAGGCATGTTGTTGGTGTGTAAGCCATGCTACATGGTTGGTGGTTGCTGACCTGTAGAAGGCATGTTGTTGGTGTGTAAGCCATGCTACATGGTTGGTGGTTGCTGACCTGTAGAAGGCATGTTGTTGGTGTGTAAACCATGCTACATGGTTAGTGGTTGCTGACCTGTAGAAGGCATGTTGTTGGTGTGTAAGCCATGCTACATGGTTGGTGGTTGCTGACCTGTAGAAGGCATGTTGTTGGTGTGTAAGGCATGCTACATGGTTGGTGGTTGCTGACCTGTAGAAGGCATGTTGTTGGTGTGTAAGGCATGCTACATGGTTGGTGGTTGCTGACCTGTAGAAGGCATGTTGTTGGTGTGTAAGCCATGCTACATGGTTGGTGGTTGCTGACCTGTAGAAGGCATGATGTTGGTGTGTAAGGCATGCTACATGGTTGGTGGTTGCTGACCTGTAGAAGGCATGTTGTTGGTGTGTAAGCCATGCTACATGGTTGGTGGTTGCTGACCTGTAGGAGGCATGTTGTTGGTGTGTAAGCCATGCTATATGGTTGGTGGTTGCTGACCTGTAGAAGGCATGTTGTTGGTGTGTAAGCCATGCTACATGGTTGGTGGTTGCTGACCTGTAGAAGGCATGTTGTTGGTGTGTAAGCCATGCTACATGGTTGGTGGTTGCTGACCTGTAGAAGGCATGTTGTTGGTGTGTAAGGCATGCTACATGGTTGGTGGTTGCTGACCTGTAGAAGGCATGTTGTTGGTATGTAAGCCATGCTACATGGTTGCTGACCTGTAGAAGGCATGTTGTTGGTGTGTAAGCCATGCTACATGGTTGGTGGTTGCTGACCTGTAGAAGGCATGTTGTTGGTGTGTAAGGCATGCTACATGGTTGGTGGTTGCTGACCTGTAGAAGGCATGTTGTTGGTGTGTAAGCCATGCTACATGGTTGGTGGTTGCTGACCTGTAGAAGGCATGTTGTTGGTGTGTAAGCCATGCTACATGGTTGGTGGTTGCTGACCTGTAGAAGGCATGTTGTTGGTGTGTAAGCCATGCTACATGGTTGGTGGTTGCTGACCTGTAGAAGGCATGTTGTTAGTGTGTAAGCCATGCTACATGGTTGGTGGTTGCTGACCTGAAGAAGGCATGTTGTTGGTATGTAAGCCATGCTACATGGTTGGTGGTTGCTGACCTGAAGAAGGCATGTTGTTGGTATGTAAGCCACGCTACATGGTTGCTGACCTGTAGAAGGCATGTTGTTGGTATGTAAGCCATGCTACATGGTTGCTGACCTGTAGAAGGCATGTTGTTGGTATGTAAGCCATGCTACATGGTTGCTGACCTGTAGAAGGCGTGGGTCTCTGTGATGGCCCGGTACAGGCCGCTGGCAGCTCTGGTGCTTGTCATCTTAAACAGCAGGACCACATCCTCACCACTGTCCTTAGTGATGGTCATGCACACATTCTTCCCTGACTGGGTGGCCATCTGGATGATGGGATAAATTATCCTAGAACAGAGGACAGAGAGTCATTGTAGGCTCTATATAACTTCATATCTAATGTCCAACAGGAGAGCACTGCCTTGTGTGTCTAGACCTGTAGATAGAACTACATAATCACATATTAACGGTGTCTACGCTAACAGAAGCATGCTGCCTTGAGTTTGTATAACCGGTCAGTGTTATATTGTCAACTTTGCTACATCTGTATACAAAAACTGCACAGTAGAAAAAGACAGGCAGCCGACCTCAACTTTAGTTTTTTGTTTTTTTTCAATGCATCAACAAATAACATGTTTTGCATACAGCACTGTCAGGTTAGTTTAGTGAATATACCTGTTGCTGGGGGTGAAGTCAGGTTAGTTTAGTGAATATACCTGTTGGTGGGGGGGAAGTCAGGTAAGTTTAGTGAATATACCTGTTGGTGGGGCTGAAGTCAGGTTAGTTTAGTGAATATACCTGTTGCTGGGGGTGAAGTCAGGTTAGTTTAGTGAATATACCTGTTGGTGGGGGGAAGTCAGGTTAGTTTAGTGAATATACCTGTTGGTGGGGGTGAAGTCAGGTCAGTTTAGTGAATATACCTGTTGGTGGGGGTGAAGTCAGGTTAGTTTAGTGAATATACCTGTTGGTGGGGGGGAAGTCAGGTTAGTTTAGTGAATATACCTGTTGCTGGGGGTGAAGTCAGGTTAGTTTAGTGAATATACCTGTTGGTGGGGGTGAAGTCAGTTTAGTTTAGTGAATATACCTGTTGGTGGGGGTGAAGTCAGGTTAGTTTAGTGAATATACCTGTTGGTGGGGCTGAAGTCAGGTTAGTTTAGTGAATATACCTGTTGGTGGGGGGGAAGTCAGGTTAGTTTAGTGAATGTACCTGTTGGTGGGGGTGAAGTCAGGTTAGTTTAGTGAATATACCTGTTGGTGGGGCTGAAGTCAGGTCAGTTTAGTGAATATACCTGTTGGTGGGGCTGAAGTCAGGTTAGTTTAGTGAATATACCTGTTGATGGGGGGGAAGTCAGGTCAGTTTAGTGAATATACCTGTTGGTGGGGGGGGGAGTCAGGTTAGTTTAGTGAATATACCTGTTGGTGGGGGTGAAGTCAGGTTAGTTTAGTGAATATACCTGTTGGTGGGGGTGAAGTCAGGTCAGTTTAGTGAATATACCTGTTGGTGGGGGTGAAGTCAGGTTAGTTTAGTGAATATACCTGTTGGTGGGGGGGAAGTCAGGTTAGTTTAGTGAATATACCTGTTGCTGGGGGTGAAGTCAGGTTAGTTTAGTGAATATACCTGTTGGTGGGGGTGAAGTCAGTTTAGTTTAGTGAATATACCTGTTGGTGGGGGTGAAGTCAGGTTAGTTTAGTGAATATACCTGTTGGTGGGGCTGAAGTCAGGTTAGTTTAGTGAATATACCTGTTGGTGGGGGGGAAGTCAGGTTAGTTTAGTGAATGTACCTGTTGGTGGGGGTGAAGTCAGGTTAGTTTAGTGAATATACCTGTTGGTGGGGCTGAAGTCAGGTCAGTTTAGTGAATATACCTGTTGGTGGGGCTGAAGTCAGGTTAGTTTAGTGAATATACCTGTTGATGGGGGGGAAGTCAGGTCAGTTTAGTGAATATACCTGTTGGTGGGGGGGGAGTCAGGTTAGTTTAGTGAATATACCTGTTGGTGGGGGTGAAGTCAGGTTAGTTTAGTGAATATACCTGTTGGTGGGGGTGAAGTCAGGTTAGTTTAGTGAATATACCTGTTGGTGGGGGTGAAGTCAGGTTAGTTTAGTGAATATACCTGTTGGTGGGGGGGAAGTCAGGTTAGTTTAGTGAATATACCTGTTGGTGGGACTGAAGTCAGGTTAGTTTAGTGAATATACCTGTTGGTGGGGGGGAAGTCAGGTTAGTTTAGTGAATATACCTGTTGGTGGGGCTGAAGTCAGGTTAGTTTAGTGAATATACCTGTTGGTGGGACTGAAGTCAGGTTAGTTTAGTGAATATACCTGTTGGTGGGGGGGAAGTCAGGTTAGTTTAGTGAATATACCTGTTGCTGGGGGGGAAGTCAGGTTAGTTTAGTGAATATACCTGTTGGTGGGGGGAAGTCAGGTTAGTTTAGTGAATATACCTGTTGGTGGGGGGAAGTCAGGTCAGTTTAGTGAATATACCTGTTGGTGGGGGGAAGTCAGGTTAGTTTAGTGAATATACCTGTTGGTGGGGGTGAAGTCAGGTTAGTTTAGTGAATATACCTGTTGGTGGGACTGAAGTCAGGTTAGTTTAGTGAATATACCTGTTGGTGGGGCTGAAGTCAGGTTAGTTTAGTGAATATACCTGTTGGTGGGACTGAAGTCAGGTTAGTTTAGTGAATATACCTGTTGGTGGGGCTGAAGTCAGGTTAGTTTAGTGAATATACCTGTTGGTGGGGCTGAAGTCAGGTTAGTTTAGTGAATATACCTGTTGGTTGGGGTGAAGTCAGGTTAGTTTAGTGAATATACCTGTTGGTGGGGGGAAGTCAGGTTAGTTTAGTGAATATACCTGTTGGTGGGGGTGAAGTCAGGTCAGTTTAGTGAATATACCTGTTGGTGGGGCTGAAGTCAGGTTAGTTTAGTGAATATACCTGTTGGTGGGGGGAAGTCAGGTTAGTTTAGTGAATATACCTGTTGGTGGGGCTGAAGTCAGGTCAGTTTAGTGAATATACCTGTTGGTGGGGGTGACGTCAGGTTAGTTTAGTGAATATACCTGTTGGTGGGGCTGAAGTCAGGTTAGTTTAGTGAATATACCTGTTGGTGGGGCTGAAGTCAGGTTAGTTTAGTGAATATACCTGTTGGTGGGACTGAAGTCAGGTTAGTTTAGTGAATATACCTGTTGGTGGGGCTGAAGTCAGGTTAGTTTAGTGAATATACCTGTTGGTGGGGCTGAAGTCAGGTTAGTTTAGTGAATATACCTGTTGGTGGGGCTGAAGTCAGGTTAGTTTAGTGAATATACCTGTTGGTGGGGGTGAAGTCAGGTTAGTTTAGTGAATATACCTGTTGCTGGGGGTGAAGTCAGGTTAGTTTAGTGAATATACCTGTTGGTGGGGGTGAAGTCAGGTTAGTTTAGTGAATATACCTGTTGCTGGGGGTGAAGTCAGGTTAGTTTAGTGAATATACCTGTTGGTGGGACTGAAGTCAGGTTAGTTTAGTGAATATACCTGTTGGTGGGGGTGAAGTCAGGTTAGTTTAGTGAATATACCTGTTGGTGGGGGGGAAGTCAGGTTAGTTTAGTGAATATACCTGTTGGTGGGGGTGAAGTCAGGTTAGTTTAGTGAATATACCTGTTGGTGGGACTGAAGTCAGGTTAGTTTAGTGAATATACCTGTTGGTGGGGGGGGGGGAAGTCAGGTTAGTTTAGTGAATATACCTGTTGGTGGTGGTGAAGTCAGGTTAGTTTAGTGAATATACCTGTTGGTGGGGGTGAAGTTAGGTTAGTTTAGTGAATATACCTGTTGGTGAGGGTGAAGTTAGGTTAGTTTAGTGAATATACCTGTTGGTGGGGGTGAAGTCAGGTCATAGTTTAGTGAATATACCTGTTGGTGGGGGGGAAGTCAGGTTAGTTTAGTGAATATACCTGTTGGTGGGGGTGAAGTCAGGTTAGTTTAGTGAATATACCTGTTGGTGGGACTGAAGTCAGGTTAGTTTAGTGAATATACCTGTTGGTGGGGGGGGGGGAAGTCAGGTTAGTTTAGTGAATATACCTGTTGGTGGTGGTGAAGTCAGGTTAGTTTAGTGAATATACCTGTTGGTGGGGGTGAATTTAGGTTAGTTTAGTGAATATACCTGTTGGTGAGGGTGAAGTTAGGTTAGTTTAGTGAATATACCTGTTGGTGGGGGTGAAGTCAGGTTAGTTTAGTGAATATACCTGTTGGTGGGGGTGAAGTCAGGTCAGTTTAGTGAATATACCTGTTGGTGGGGGTGAAGTCAGGTTAGTTTAGTGAATATACCTGTTGCTGGGGGTGAAGTCAGGTTAGTTTAGTGAATATACCTGTTGGTGGGGGTGAAGTCAGGTCAGTTTAGTGAATATACCTGTTGTTGGGGGTGAAGTCAGGTTAGTTTAGTGAATATACCTGTTGGTGGGACTGAAGTCAGGTCAGTTTAGTGAATATACCTGTTGGTGGGGGTGAAGTCAGGTTAGTTTAGTGAATATACCTGTTGGTGGGACTGAAGTCAGGTTAGTTTAGTGAATATACCTGTTGGTGGGGGGGGGGGAAGTCAGGTTAGTTTAGTGAATATACCTGTTGGTGGGGGGGAAGTCAGGTTAGTTTAGTGAATATACCTGTTGGTGGGGCTGAAGTCAGGTTAGTTTAGTGAATATACCTGTTGGTGGGGCTGAAGTCAGGTTAGTTTAGTGAATATACCTGTTGGTGGGCCTGAAGTCAGGTTAGTTTAGTGAATATACCTGTTGGTGGGCCTGAAGTCAGGTTAGTTTAGTGAATATACCTGTTGGTGGGGGGGAAGTCACGTTAGTTTAGTGAATATACCTGTTGGTGGGACTGAAGTCAGGTTAGTTTAGTGAATATACCTGTTGGTGGGGGGGAAGTCAGGTTAGTTTAGTGAATATACCTGTTGGTGGGGGTGAAGTCAGGTCAGTTTAGTGAATATACCTGTTGGTGGGGCTGAAGTCAGGTTAGATTAGTGAATATACCTGTTGGTGGGACTGAAGTCAGGTTAGTTTAGTGAATATACCTGTTGGTGGGGGGAAGTCAGGTTAGTTTAGTGAATATACCTGTTGGTGGGGGTGAAGTCAGGTCAGTTTAGTGAATATACCTGTTGGTGGGGCTGAAGTCAGGTTAGTTTAGTGAATATACCAGTTGGTGGGGGGAAGTCAGGTTAGTTTAGTGAATATACCTGTTGGTGGGGGTGAAGTCAGGTTAGTTTAGTGAATATACCTGTTGGTGGGACTGAAGTCAGGTTAGTTTAGTGAATATACCTGTTGGTGGGGCTGAAGTCAGGTTAGTTTTGTGAATATACCTGTTGGTGGGTCTGAAGTCAGGTTAGTTTAGTGAATATACCTGTTGGTGGGGGTGAAGTCAGGTTAGTTTAGTGAATATACCTGTTGGTGGGGCTGAAGTCAGGTTAGTTTAGTGAATATACCTGTTGGTGGGGCTGAAGTCAGGTTAGTTTAGTGAATATACCTGTTGGTGGGGCTGAAGTCAGGTTAGTTTAGTGAATATACCTGTTGGTGGGGCTGAAGTCAGGTTAGTTTAGTGAATATACCTGTTGGTGGGACTGAAGTCAGGTTAGTTTAGTGAATATACCTGTTGGTGGGACTGAAGTCAGGTTAGTTTAGTGAATATACCTGTTGGTGGGGCTGAAGTCAGGTTAGTTTAGTGAATATACCTGTTGGTGGGGGGAAGTCAGGTTAGTTTAGTGAATATACCTGTTTGTGGGGGTGAAGTCAGGTCAGTTTAGTGAATATACCTGTTGGTGGGGCTGAAGTCAGGTTAGTTTAGTGAATATACCTGTTGGTGGGGGGAAGTCAGGTTAGTTTAGTGAATATACCTGTTGGTGGGGGTGACGTCAGGTTAGTTTAGTGAATATACCTGTTGGTGGGACTGAAGTCAGGTTAGTTTAGTGAATATACCTGTTGGTGGGGCTGAGTCAGGTTAGTTTAGTGAATATACCTGTTGGTGGGACTGAAGTCAGGTTAGTTTAGTGAATATACCTGTTGGTGGGGCTGAAGTCAGGTTAGTTTAGTGAATATACCTGTTGGTGGGGCTGAAGTCAGGTTAGTTTAGTGAATATACCTGTTGGTGGGGCTGAAGTCAGGTTAGTTTAGTGAATATACCTGTTGGTGGGGGTGAAGTCAGGTTAGTTTAGTGAATATACCTGTTGCTGGGGGTGAAGTCAGGTTAGTTTAGTGAATATACCTGTTGGTGGGGGTGAAGTCAGGTCAGTTTAGTGAATATACCTGTTGCTGGGGGTGAAGTCAGGTTAGTTTAGTGAATATACCTGTTGGTGGGACTGAAGTCAGGTTAGTTTAGTGAATATACCTGTTGGTGGGGGTGAAGTCAGGTTAGTTTAGAGAATATACCTGTTGGTGGGGGGAAAGTCAGGTTAGTTTAGTGAATATACCTGTTGGTGGGACTGAAGTCAGGTTAGTTTAGTGAATATACCTGTTGGTGGGACTGAAGTCAGGTTAGTTTAGTGAATATACCTGTTGGTGGGGGGGGGGGAAGTCAGGTTAGTTTAGTGAATATACCTGTTGGTGGTGGTGAAGTCAGGTTAGTTTAGTGAATATACCTGTTGGTGGGGGTGAAGTTAGGTTAGTTTAGTTTAGTGAATATACCTGTTGGTGAGGGTGAAGTTAGGTTAGTTTAGTGAATATACCTGTTGGTGGGGGTGAAGTCAGGTCAGTTTAGTGAATATACCTGTTGGTGGGGGTGAAGTCAGGTTAGTTTAGTGAATATACCTGTTGCTGGGGGTGAAGTCAGGTTAGTTTAGTGAATATACCTGTTGGTGGGGGTGAAGTCAGGTCAGTTTAGTGAATATACCTGTTGGTGGGAGGGGGGGGGGGGGAAGTCAGGTTAGTTTAGTGAATATACCTGTTGGTGGGGCTGAAGTCAGGTCAGTTTAGTGAATATACCTGTTGGTGGGGTGAAGTCAGGTTAGTTTAGTGAATATACCTGTTGGTGGGACTGAAGTCAGGTTAGTTTAGTGAATATACCTGTTGGTGGGGGGGAAGTCAGGTAGGTTAGTGGAATATACCTGTTGGTGGGGGGGAAGTCAGGTTAGTTTAGTGAATATACCTGTTGGTGGGGTGGGAAGTCAGGTTAGTTTAGTGAATATACCTGTTGGTGGGGGTGAAGTCAGGTTAGTTTAGTGAATATACCTGTTGGGGGGGCTGAAGTCAGGTTAGTTAGTGAATATACCTGTGGTGGGGCTGAAGTCAGGTTAGTTTAGTGAATATACCTGTTGGTGGGGCTGAAGTCAGGTTAGTTTAGTGAATATACCTGTTGGTGGGACTGAAGTCAGGTTAGTTTTAGTGAATATACCTGTTGGTGGGGGGTGAAGTCAGGTTAGTTTAGTGAATATACCTGTTGGTGGGGCTGAAGTCAGGTTAGTTTAGTGAATATACCTGTTGGTGGGACTGAAGTCAGGTTAGTTTAGTGAATATACCTGTTGGTGGGACTGAAGTCAGGTTAGTTTAGTGAATATACCTGTTGGTGGGGCTGAAGTCAGGTAGTTTAGTGAATATCCTGTTGGTGGGGGGAAGTCAGGTAGTTTTAGTGAATATACCTGTTGGTGGGGGTGAAGTCAGGTCAGTTTAGTGAATATACCTGTTGGTGGGGCTGAAGTCAGGTTAGTTTAGTGAATATACCTGTTGCTGGGGGTGAAGTCAGGTTAGTTTAGTGAATACCTGTTTGGTGGGGGTGAAGTCAGGTCAGTTTAGTGAATAACCTGTTGGTGGGGGGGGGGAAGTCAGGTTAGTTTAGTGAATATACCTGTTGGTTGGGACTGAAGTCAGGTCAGTTTAGTGAATATCCTGTTGGTGGGGGTGAAGTCAGGTTAGTTATAGTGAATAGTACCTGTTGGTTGGGACTGAAGTCAGGTTAGTTTAGTCAATATACCTGTTGGTGATGGGTGAAGTTAGTTAGTTTAGTGAATAACCTGTTGGTGGTGGGTTGAAGTCAGGTTATATGTTAGTGAATATACCTGTTTGGTGGGGGGGAAGTCAGGTTAGTTAGGTGAATATACCTGTTGGTGGGGGGTGAAGTCAGTTTAGTTTAGTGAATATACCTGTTGGTGGGACTGAAGTCAGGTTAGTTTAGTGAATATACCTGTTGGTGGGGGGGGGAAGTCAGGTTAGTTTAGTGAATATACCTGTTGGGTGGTGGTGAAGTCAGGTTAGTTTGAGTGAATATACCTGTTGGTGGGGGTGAAGTTAGGTTAGTTTAGTGAATATACCTGTTGGTGAGGGTGAAGTTAGGTTAGTTTAGTGAATATACCTGTTGGTGGGGGTGAAGTCAGGTTAGTTAGTGAATATACCTGTTGGTGGGGTGAAGTCAGGTCAGTTTAGTGAAATACCTGTTGTTGGGGGTGAAGTTAGGTTAGTTTATTGAATTACCTGTTGGTGAGGGTGAGTTAGGTTAGTTTAGTGAATATACCTGTTGGTGGGGGGAACTCAGGAGTTTAGTGAATATACCGGTTGGGTGGGACTGAAGTCAGAGTCAGTTAGTGAATATACCTGTGGTGGGGGTGTAAGTCAGGTCAGTTTAGTGAATATACCTGTTGTTGGGGACGAAGTAGGTTAGTTTAGTAAATTAACTGTGGTGGGGGGGAAGTCAGTTAGTAGTGAATTAACTGTTGGTGTGGGGGAACAGTCAGGTTAGTTTCGTGAATAACTGTTGGTGGGGCTGAAGTCAGGTCAGTTTAGTGAATATACCTGTTGGTGGGGGTGGAAGTCAGGGTTGGTTTTAGTGAATATACCTGTTGGTGGGGGTGAAAGTCAGGTTAGTTTAGTGAATATACCTGTTGGTGGGGCTGAAGTCAGGTCAGTTTAGTGAATATACCTGTTGATGGGGCTGAAGTCCTCCTGACAGATGGATACCCCTTCAGGGCCGACCCCTATAGCCAGCCTCTGTCCCTCTGAGTCCCTGGCCCAGTGCCACTCCACCCCGTAGTTCTCCAGGGAGGACACCAGCTGTAGGGCCTGGTACTCTGCTGACGCCTGGCTCAGACCCTCTAGCTCACGGTGCTTCTCCTGGATGCTGCAGACGGACACGGCAGGACGGGACAGAAGAGTTACATTTTCTGCTTTTGTAATACTGTTCAATCACCAGGGGGGCCCACCCATAGAATTAAAATGTTTTCTCCATTCTATTTAAAATGCTGCCACCAAATAATCCCTGCTGGGTTTTCATTTTTTTGTCCCTCCACTGTTTTTGAAAAATTATTATATAATTATTTTTTTTATCTACAAAATAAAATGTACTAAAACTAAACTAAACGCATGAGGAATGAGAACTGTACTTTAGTGCCCAGTAATGAATGTACGTAGCTGCAGGGCTAGCTGAGTCAGCAGCCTGGTGTTTTAGGGACAGATGTTGTGAATCCCATTTATATGCTGATTTGGGAGTACTTAGGCTCCTCCCACATCAAGGCAATAACAGAAGACCAAACCATAGTTTAGTCAGCTGTTCAGATGGCCTTCACAAATCAAAAAGGTAATACTTGTATCATCTTGCATCTAAAGCAGTTCTACAATCAGCACAGAGAAGTACTTAGTAGGAAATGGAATGCAGGTGGAGTCAAGTTAGTCATTGCTGTGCTAACCTGTTGATGGTTGCCAGGTCAGGCTCCTGTCTGAAGATCTGGCTGGAGCAGTACTTGGCTGTGTTCTGGTTGTAGTCTCCGAACTCAGCCTGGGCTAGGAGGGCACACAGCTCCTTGGCCTGCTCAGCCTCCATGTGCAGGCTGCCACTGTCCAGCTCTTCCTTTATGTGCAGGAAGAACATATGTCTGGAGGAGAGAGGGAGAGGGATGTGTAAAGGCTTATATGATGGACATGAGGAAGAACGAGAATACAACTTCACAAAACTGCAGTGATAACGGGGAAACTAATTAGACATGTTTGCCTCATCAAAAGAGGACATTGCACTGAAAAGAGGAATGAAGATAATCCTCTTTGTAGGCCCTAAATCTAGGTTGAAGATACTCAGGTTAGAACAACGTAATAACTACTATCACTGGTCCCTTTGTCTAGAATTCTTCCTCATTTATGGAATGAGTTATGGGATATTAGAATCCTCTTGTTGTTATCTTCAACATAGCCCTAAAAGAGGAAGAACAAGAATAGAGCTTAACTGATGATGGTAAACTAGCCCTCTGTGCCTCCTCAAAACAGGAAGTTGCACTGAATATAGGAATGAAGATAGCCTTCTTTATAAAATGACATTTCTCTCATGCCTGCTATGAGCGCTTGACCTTTCTGTCCACAGGGTCAGCTATCCATCTTATCTCTCCAGCGAGGAATGTGGGCGGCAGAATTGCTGGTACAGACAGGTCACAACCCCAGACAGTCCCATGCTACCAGGTGATAAACAGGAAGCCATTCCAAAACTACAAACTAAACAAACTCAGACTACAACACTGTTGTTGTGTCAGTCTGTGCTTCACTCCAATGTATACTACTACGGTGTAACGGCGCAGTGTCGGCGGTGTAACGGAGCAGTGTCGGTGGTGTAACGGAGCAGTGTCGGCGGTGTAACGGAGCAGTGTCGGCGGTGTAACGGAGCAGTGTCGGCGGTGTAACGGAGCAGTGTCGGCGGTGTAACGGAGCAGTGTCGGCGGTGTAACGGAGCAGTGTCGGCGGTGTAACGGAGCAGTGTCGGCGGTGTAACGGAGCAGTGTTGGCGGTGTAACGGAGCAGTGTCGGCGGTGTAAAAGCAAAGTCATAATGAAAGTCCTGAACCGTGCATCTGAAAATGTCAAAGCATACTTATGTGTTGTTAAAGTTTTTGAGATGAAGAACAGCGCGGGCCGCTCTGGGGGAACAGCTCGGGCCGCTCTGGGGGAACAGCGCGGGCCGCTCTGGGGGAACAGCGCGGGGCGCTCTGGGGGAACAGCTCTGGGGGAACAGCGCGGGCCGCTCTGGGGGAACAGCTCTGGGGGAACAGCGCGGGCAGCTCTGGGGGAACAGCTCTGGGGGAACAGCGCGGGCAGCTCTGGGGGAACAGCTCTGGGGGAACAGCGCGGGCAGCTCTGGGGGAACAGTGCGGGCAGCTCTGGGGGAACAGCGCGGGAAATGTCAAAATGTAAGGTGTATGTAAGGTGCATGGATGCGTGAATATGTGTGTGTGAACATGACTGAGTGGAAACTAAATAAACCTACAAAGGAACAAACAAAACAGGATCATACCTGGAGGAGCAGGGAGAGAGAAAGAGAGAGGTTAGTGGAGCAGTTTTATACCCTGAGCCCAGGTGGCTCCAATCACTAATGACCCTCCTCTGCCTGCAGGAGGAACCGCCCCTGCACTGCAGAGGAGGAGCCGTGACAGTAGCCTACAGTGGGTACATGAATCTACAGTACGTAGCCTACAGTGGGTAGATGAATCTACAGTACGTAGCCTACAGTGGGTATATGAATCTACAATACGTAGCCTACAGTGGGTACATGAATCTACAGTACGTAGCCTACAGTGGGTATATGAATGTACAGATGTAGCCTACAGTGGGTACATGAATCTACAGTACGTAGCCTACAGTGGGTACATGAATCTACAGATGTAGCCTACAGTGGGTACATGAATCTACAGTACGTAGCCTACAGTGGGTATATGAATCTACAGATGTAGCCTACAGTGGGTATATGAATGTACAGATGTAGCCTACAGTGGGTACATGAATCTACAGTACGTAGCCTACAGTGGGTACATGAATCTACAGATGTAGCCTACAGTGGGTACATGAATCTACAGTACGTAGCCTACAGTGGGTACATGAATCTACAGATGTAGCCTACAGTGGGTACATTAATCTACAGTACGTAGCCTACAGTGGGTATATTCATGTATGTTTCATGTCTCTAGTTCTACATTACGTAGCCTACAGTGGGTATATTCATGTATGTTTCATGGCTCTAGTTCTACAGATGTAGCCTACAGTGGGTATATTCATGTATATTTCATGTCTCTAGTTCTACAGTATGTAGCCTACAGTGGGTATTTTCATGTATGTTTCATGGCTCTAGTTCTACAGTATGTAGCCTACAGTGGGTATATTCATGTATGTTTCATGGCTCTAGTTCTACAGATGTAGCCTACAGTGGGTATATTCATGTATATTTCAGGTCTCTAGTTCTACAGTATGTAGCCTACAGTGGGTATATTCATGTATGTTTCATGGCTCTAGTTCTACAGTATGTAGCCTACAGTGGGTATATTCATGTATGTTTCATGGCTCTAGTTCTACAGTATGTAGCCTACAGTAGGTATATTCATGTATGTTTAATGGCTCTAGTTCTACATTACGTAGTCTACAGTGGGTATATTCATGTATGTTTCATGGCTCTAGTTCTACAGTATGTAGCCTACAGTGGGTATATTCATGTATGTTTCATGGCTCTAGTTCTACAGTATGTAGCCTACAGTAGGTATATTCATGTATGTTTAATGGCTCTAGTTCTACATTACGTAGTCTACAGTGGGTATATTCATGTATGTTTCATGGCTCTAGTTCTACAGATGTAGCCTACAGTGGGTATATTCATGTATGTTTAATGGCTCTAGTTCTACATTACGTAGTCTACAGTGGGTATATACATGTATGTTTCATGGCTCTAGTTCTACAGATGTAGCCTACAGTGGGTATATTCATGTATGTTTCATGTCTCTAGTTCTACATTATGTAGCCTACAGTGGGTATATTCATGTATGTTTAATGGCTCTAGTTCTACAGATGTAGCCTATCAAATCCTAACTGGCTCCCGTCACAGACACTGTAGGTACATGACTGACTGTCAGAGACACTGTAGCTACAGGACTGACTGTCAGAGACACTGTAGGTACAGGACTGACTGTCAGAGACACTGTAGGTAGAGGACTGACTGTCAGAGACACTGTAGGTACAGGACTGACTGTCAGAGACACTGTACATTTTACATTTACATTTTAGTCATTTAGCAGACGCTCTTATCCAGAGCGACTTACAGTAGTGAATGCATACATTTCATACATTTTTTTTTTTTTTCCTGTGCTGGCCCCCCGTGGGAACCGAACCCACAACCCTGGTGTTGCAAACACCATGCTCTACCAACTGAGCTACAGGGAAGGCTGTAGGTACAGGGAAGGCTGTAGGTACAGGACTGACTGTCAGAGACACTGTAGCTACAGGACTGACTGTCAGAGACACTGTAGGTACAGGACTGACTGTCAGAGACACTGTAGGTAGAGGACTGACTGTCAGAGACACTGTAGGTAGAGGACTGACTGTCAGAGACACTGTAGGTACAGGACTGACTGTCAGAGACACTGTAGGTACAGGACTGACTGTCAGAGACACTGTAGGTAGAGGACTGACTGTCAGAGACACTGTAGGTAGAGGACTGACTGTCAGAGACACTGTAGGTACAGGACTGACTGTCAGAGACACTGTAGGTACAGGACTGACTGTCAGAGACACTGTAGGTACAGGACTGACTGTCAGAGACACTGTAGGTACAGGACTGACTGTCAGAGACACTGTAGGTACAGGACTGACTGTCAGAGACACTGTAGGTACAGGACTGACTGTCAGAGACACTGTAGGTAGAGGACTGACTGTCAGAGACACTGTAGGTACAGGACTGACTGTCAGAGACACTGTAGGTAGAGGACTGACTGTCAGAGACACTGTAGGTAGAGGACTGACTGTCAGAGACACTGTAGGTACAGGACTGACTGTCAGAGACACTGTAGGTAGAGGACTGACTGTCAGAGACACTGTAGGTACAGGACTGACAGTCACAGACAAGACACTGTAGGTAGAGGACTGACTGTCAGAGACACTGTAGGTAGAGGACTGACTGTCAGAGACACTGTAGGTACAGGACTGACTGTCAGAGACACTGTAGGTAGAGGACTGACTGTCAGAGACACTGTAGGTACAGGACTGACTGTCAGAGACACTGTAGGTAGAGGACTGACTGTCAGAGACACTGTAGGTACAGGACTGACAGTCACAGACAAGACACTGTAGGTAGAGGACTGACTGTCAGAGACACTGTAGGTAGAGGACTGACTGTCAGAGACACTGTAGGTACAGGACTGACTGTCAGAGACACTGTAGGTAGAGGACTGACTGTCAGAGACACTGTAGGTAGAGGACTGACTGTCAGAGACACTGTAGGTACAGGACTGACTGTCAGAGACACTGTAGGTAGAGGACTGACTGTCAGAGACACTGTAGGTAGAGGACTGACTGTCAGAGACACTGTAGGTACAGGACTGACTGTCAGAGACACTGTAGGTAGAGGACTGACTGTCAGAGACACTGTAGGTAGAGGACTGACTGTCAGAGACACTGTAGGTACAGGACTGACTGTCACAGACAACACACTGTAGCAGCTGTTTTGACAAATGGTTTTACTCATTATGAATTTTAAATGGAAACTACCAACTCTCAACAACACATTCTCCCATGGTTCCTCTCAGCTGTAGCACAGATGAAGTGCTGAATGCTCTCTGGAACGGTTGGTATGTGAACTCTGCCCTGCAAGTTTATATCAGCAGAACATCCTATTTAAACAGCTTGTATGCAGCACAATGTGATAAAGCAGTGTGTGTGTGTTTAGCTAGTGGGGCTCTCAGCTGTAGCCAACAGGATGGATGCCTGCTTGGATTAACAATGGCTAGTGCCGTGTCTTCTCACTCTCAGCCAGCCAGGAGGTAGGGGGTGGCTGGATGTGTGTTCTCACTCTCAGCCAGCCAGGAGGTAGGGGGTGGCTGGATGTGTGTTCTCACTCTCAGCCAGCCAGGAGGTAGGGGGTGGCTGGATGTGTGTTCTCACTCTCAGCCAGCCAGGAGGTAGGGGGTGGCTGGATGTGTGTTCTCACTCTCAGCCAGCCAGGAGGTAGGGGGTGGCTGGATGTGTGTTCTCACTCTCAGCCAGCCAGGAGGTAGGAGGTGGCTGGATGTGTGTTCTCACTCTCAGCCAGCCAGGAGGTAGGGGGTGGCTGGATGTGTGTTCTCACTCTCAGCCAGCCAGGAGGTAGGGGGTGGCTGGATGTGTGGGACTGTGCATGCTAAGCCTGCAGGATGCATGGCTCTCATTGTCAGTGAGTGTGGAGCTGCATGTGGACTGCTGACAGACCGAGGGCCTCTCCCTCTCTTTTTTGCCCAACTCTTTCTGGGCCAGCAGAGCACGTGCTTAGAGACGACTTACATAAGCCTCCTGTTGAATTGATTCAACAAATCAAACATTGTTGTTACGAGTCATGATTCCCAAGGTGTGTTCTTTTACTTTTGGAATCATCTGAAGGCTGAGTGATTCAGTAGCACTATATTTACCACAATATTCATAAAATGTTTATTTTTAACTTATTGTGCGACAGCCTATACTTTGTTGTTATCTGCGATACATGGTTCATGTTCCATCGTTTGCAGAGTTTCCTTGTGTCAACCCAACTCAAGCAAAGGCTGAGAACACACCAATAGCGTGTTAGCCCATCCAGCAGACAAGGTAAAATAAGAATAAAATCGGTTGATGAATGCTTGAGCAAGGCACTTAACCCTCAACACATTTCACTGCATCCATCTGGTGAATGTGACAAAAACATGCATTTTTTGTTATAAAAATGTACACTTTCTAATCTTGCCACCTACATGACTGTATATTAGCTTGCATATTAGCCTGCATGCTCACATTAGGCGTATTATCCCGTGTTAGGCTTTGAGAATGAATAATTTAATCTACGTAGTCCTACTGTACATTAAGAAATGCTATGAATGTCCACGTAGATTACAGGATTTAGGCTACACCATGACATAGGATTAAGAGCATTTGTCATTTGCCTTTAAATTGACTTTCTCAATCCTTTGTTTAGCCAGAGAAGTTGTCCTTACTGCTTATGTTAAGGGTTCAGACATACTTTCCCACACCTGTCAGTTATGCAGTGTGTCTTTTCTGAAGTTCAGCATTTCAGATATGCCGTGTTATTAGTACAGGCCTCGTGTCAGCTGTGTTATTACTACAGGCCTCGTGTCAGCTGTGTTATTACTACAGGCCTCGTGTCCGCTGTGTTATTACTACAGGCCTCGTGTCCGCTGTGTTATTACTACAGGCCTCGTGTCCGCTGTGTTATTACTACAGGCCTCGTGTCAGCTGTGTTATTACTACAGGGCTAGCCTACTGTATATACTGTCTCTTCTCAAGACCAAACTATACTGAACAAAATTAAAAACACAACAGTTTCAACAATTTGACCTTGTTACAGTTCATATAAGGCAATCAGTCAATTGAAATGAATTCATGAGGTCCTAATCTATGGATTTCACATGACTGGGCAGGGGAGCAGCCATGGATGGGACTGTGAAGGCATAGGCCCACCCTCTGGGGAGCCTGGCCCAGCCAATCAGTATAAGTTTTTCCCCACAAAAAGGCTTTATTGAAGACAGAAATACTCTGCAGTTTCATCAGCTGTCCGGGTGGCTGGTCTCAGACAATCCCGCAGTTGAAGAAGCCAGATGTGGTCCTGGACTGGCGTGTTACACAAGGTCTGAGGTTGTGAGGCCAGTAGATTGTACTGATAAATTCTCTAAAACAACATTGCAGAAGGCTTGTGGTAGAGAAATTAACATTCAATTCTCTGGCAACAGCTCTGGTGGACATTCCTGCAGTCAGCATGCCAATTGCGCACTCCCTCAACTTGAGACATGGCATTGTGTTGTGTAACAGAACTGCACATTTTAGAGTGGCTTTTTATTGTCCCCAGCACATGGTGCACTTATGTAATGATCATGCCATTTAATCAGCTTCTTGATATGCCACACCTGTCAGGTGGATGGATTATCTTGGCAAAGGAGAAATGCTCACTGAGAGGGATGTATACAAATTTCTGCACAAAATTTGAAACAAATACGTTTTTTTGTCGGTATGGAAAATGTATAGGATCTTTTATTTCATGCTGCGTTGATATTTGTTCAGTATAGTTAGCCTACATATGGGCTGTCAGTGTGGAATTTAAGACTTAATTCAACACTGTCATTCTGTCCAAGTATACTCCTGTAGCAACAGCTCAGTGTGTTAAAGTAACCCTCTGACTGACTGCAGGATCCTCCTGTAGCAACAGCTCAGTGTGTTAAAGTAACCCTCTGACTGACTGCAGGATCCTCTTGTAGCAACAGCTCAGTGTGTTAAAGTAACCCTCTGACTGACTGCAGGATCCTCCTGTAGCAACAGCTCAGTGTGTTAAAGTAACCCTGCAGATGCAGAGTTCAACATAGTTCAAGTGAAGGTCAAGCAAATCATAGAGAAAGCAGACTATTACAATCATCTCTGATGGGTGGTTGAATGTTTGTGGCCAAGAAATAATGAACTACATCAGCTCCACCCCTCAACCAGTATTCTACAAGAGCACAGACACAAGGAACAACAGACACACCGGTCTCTACATTTCAGATGAGCTGAAGGCAGCCATCAATGACCTTGGACCACAGAAGGTATTTGCACTGGTGACAGACAATGCTGCAAACATCTTGGTTTAAAGTGGAGGAGTCCTACCCTCACATCACACCCACTGGCTGTGCTGCTCATGAATTGAATCTGCTCCTCAAGGACATCATAGCACTGAAAACAATGGATACACTCTACAAGGAAATGGTTAGGTATGTGAAGGGTCATCAAGTTATAGCAGCAATCTACCTCACCAAGCAAAGTGAGAAGAATAGGAGCACCACATTGAAGCTGCCCAGCAACACCCATTGGGGTGGTGGTGTCATGTTTGACAGTCTCCTGGAGGGGAAGGAGTCTCTCCAAGAAATGGCCATATCACAATCTGCCTATATGGACAGCCCCATCAAGAGGATCCTCCTGGATGATGTATTTTGGGAGAGAGTGGTAAGCAGCCTGAAACCTATAGCAGTAGCCATTGCACGGATTGAGGGAGACAATGCCATCCTGTCTGATGTTCAGACTCTGCTTGCAGATGTAAGAGAAGAAATCTATACTGCCCTGCCCACTTCACTGTGCTCCAAGCAGAGGAAACTGCAGTTCTGAACAGGGGAAAGGGCCTCAGATACACAAAGTCCCATTGCATCAGCCACCTGGTGGAAATGTTGGCACGATTGCCATATTGCATCTCCATCCCAAAGCCCTTGCTTGGAAGTGTACTTCACCAGACTACCAAGGCTTTGGGATGGAGATGCAATATGGCAGTCGTGCCAACATTTCCACCAGGTGGCTGATGCAATGGGACTTTGTGTATCTGAGGCCCTTTCCCCTGTTGCCTCCATCATCCTCCAAATCCCACCAACATCAGCCGCCTCAGAGCACAATTGGTCCTTGTTTGGGAACACACACACACCAAAATATGCAACCCTACTAAAAGTCACATACAGTAGGCTCCTGAACTAGCCTGAGGACTCATCCTGAATAAAAGTCACATACAGTAGGCTCCTGAACTAGCCTGAGGACTCATCCTGAATGTAACTCTGCTGCTCTATCGATCGCTCCACACATTGAAGAAACAATAGTGGGCATGGTGTTTGGCCAGAGCGACGTGGATGGTAGTCAGGCCACTCCCCTTCATGGCACAGTGGTCTGAATCTTGTCAGTCGATTCACGGTGTCAAGGTCACCCAGGGCAAACCAAACTGGTTTGACATGTCCGGGTTAACATGTCATTTGAAGCTATGCCCTAGTAGTAGGCTACTTTTTTTGGGGAAATCATTTTGTTATTGAAGAAAATACACTAGGCTCTAGTATTACTCTGGCTGGCAGGCATAGCATTGTAGGTACCCTGGCTGGCTGGTATAGTACTGTAGGTACCCTGGCTGGCTGGTATAGTACTGTAGGTACCCTGGCTGGCTGGTATAGTACTGTAGGTACCCTGGCTGGCAGGCATAGTACTGTAGGTACCCTGGCTGGTATAGTACTGTAGGTACCCTGGCTGGCTGGTATAGTACTGTAGGTAACCTGGCTGGTATAGTACTGTAGGTACCCTGGCTGGCTGGCATAGTACTGTAGGTACCCTGGTTGGCTGGTATAGTACTGTAGGTACCCTGGCTGGCTGGTATAGTACTGTAGGTACCCTGGCTGGCTGGTATAGTACTGTAGGTACCCTGGCTGGCTGGTATAGTACTGTAGGTACCCTGGCTGGCTGGCATAGTACTGTAGGTACCCTGGCTGGCTGGTATAGTACTGTAGGTACCCTGGCTGGCTGGTATAGTACTGTAGGTACCCTGGCTGGCTGGTATAGTACTGTAGGTACCCTGGCTGGCAGGCATAGTACTGTAGGTACCCTGGCTGGTATAGTACTGTAGGTACCCTGGCTGGCTGGTATAGTACTGTAGGTAACCTGGCTGGTATAGTACTGTAGGTACCCTGGCTGGCTGGCATAGTACTGTAGGTACCCTGGTTGGCTGGTATAGTACTGTAGGTACCCTGGCTGGCTGGTATAGTACTGTAGGTACCCTGGCTGGCTGGTATAGTACTGTAGGTACCCTGGCTGGCTGGTATAGTACTGTAGGTACCCTGGCTGGCTGGCATAGTACTGTAGGTACCCTGGCTGGCTGGTATAGTACTGTAGGTACCCTGGCTGGCTGGTATAGTACTGTAGGTACCCTGGCTGGCTGGCAGGCATAGTACTGTAGGTACCCTGGCTGGCTGGCAGGAATAGTACTGTAGGTACCCTGGCTGGCTGGCAGGCATAGTACTGTAGGTAACCTGGCTGGCAGGCATAGTATTGTAGGTAACCTGGCTGGCAGGTATAGTACTGTAGGTACCCTGGCTGGTATAGTACTGTAGGTACCCTGGCTGGCTGGTATAGTACTGTAGGTACCCTGGCTGGCAGGCATAGTACTGTAGGTACCCTGGCTGGTATAGTACTGTAGGTACCCTGGCTGGCTGGTATAGTACTGTAGGTACCCTGGCTGGCAGGCATAGTACTGTAGGTACCCTGGCTGGTATAGTACTGTAGGTAACCTGGCTGGCAGGTATAGTACTGTAGGTACCCTGGCTGGTATAGTACTGTAGGTACCCTGGCTGGCTGGTATAGTACTGTAGGTACCCTGGCTGGCAGGCATAGTACTGTAGGTACCCTGGCTGGCATAGTACTGTAGGTACCCTGGCTGGTATAGTACTGTAGGTACCCTGGCTGGCTGGTATAGTACTGTAGGTAACCTGGCTGGCAGGTATAGTACTGTAGGTACCCTGGCTGGTATAGTACTGTAGGTACCCTGGCTGGCTGGTATAGTACTGTAGGTACCCTGGCTGGCAGGCATAGTACTGTAGGTACCCTGGCTGGTATAGTACTGTAGGTACCCTGGCTGGCTGGTATAGTACTGTAGGTAACCTGGCTGGTATAGTACTGAAGGTACCCTGGCTGGCTGGCATAGTACTGTAGGTACCCTGGCTGGCTGGTATAGTACTGTAGGTACCCTGGCTGGCTGGTATAGTACTGTAGGTACCCTGGCTGGCTGGTATAGTACTGTAGGTACCCTGGCTGGCTGGCAGGCATAGTACTGTAGGTAACCTGGCTGGCAGGTATAGTACTGTAGGTAACCTGGCTGGCAGGTATAGTACTGTAGGTAACCTGGCTGGCTGGCAGGCATAGTACTGTAGGTACCCTGGCTGGCTGGCAGGCATAGTACTGTAGGTACCCTGGCTGGCTGGCAGGCATAGTACTGTAGGTAACCTGGCTGGCAGGCATAGTATTGTAGGTAACCTGGCTGGCAGGTATAGTACTGTAGGTAACCTGGCTGGCAGGTATAGTACTGTAGGTAACCTGGCTGGCAGGTATAGTACTGTAGGTAACCTGGCTGGCTGGTATAGTACTGTAGGTAACCTGGCTGGTATAGTACTGTAGGTACCCTGGCTGGCTGGTATAGTACTGTAGGTACCCTGGCTGGCTGGTATAGTACTGTAGGTACCCTGGCTGGCTGGTATAGTACTGTAGGTACCCTGGCTGGCTGGCATAGTACTGTAGGTACCCTGGCTGGCTGGTATAGTACTGTAGGTACCCTGGCTGGCTGGTATAGTACTGTAGGTACCCTGGCTGGCTGGTATAGTACTATAGGTACCTTGGCTGGCTGGTATAGTACTGTAGGTACCCTGGCTGGCTGGCATAGTACTGTAGGTACCCTGGCTGGCTGGCATAGTACTGTAGGTACCCTGGCTGGCAGGCATAGTACTGTAGGTACCCTGGCTGGCATAGTACTGTAGGTACCCTGGCTGGCTGGTATAGTACTGTAGGTAACCTGGCTGGCAGGTATAGTACTGTAGGTACCCTGGCTGGTATAGTACTGTAGGTACCCTGGCTGGCTGGTATAGTACTGTAGGTACCCTGGCTGGCAGGCATAGTACTGTAGGTACCCTGGCTGGTATAGTACTGTAGGTACCCTGGCTGGCTGGTATAGTACTGTAGGTAACCTGGCTGGTATAGTACTGTAGGTACCCTGGCTGGCTGGCATAGTACTGTAGGTACCCTGGCTGGCTGGTATAGTACTGTAGGTACCCTGGCTGGCTGGTATAGTACTGTAGGTACCCTGGCTGGCTGGTATAGTACTGTAGGTAACCTGGCTGGCAGGTATAGTACTGTAGGTACCCTGGCTGGTATAGTACTGTAGGTACCCTGGCTGGCTGGTATAGTACTGTAGGTACCCTGGCTGGCAGGCATAGTACTGTAGGTACCCTGGCTGGTATAGTACTGTAGGTACCCTGGCTGGCTGGTATAGTACTGTAGGTAACCTGGCTGGTATAGTACTGTAGGTACCCTGGCTGGCTGGCATAGTACTGTAGGTACCCTGGCTGGCTGGTATAGTACTGTAGGTACCCTGGCTGGCTGGTATAGTACTGTAGGTACCCTGGCTGGCTGGTATAGTACTGTAGGTACCCTGGCTGGCTGGCAGGCATAGTACTGTAGGTAACCTGGCTGGCAGGTATAGTACTGTAGGTAACCTGGCTGGCAGGTATAGTACTGTAGGTAACCTGGCTGGCTGGCAGGCATAGTACTGTAGGTACCCTGGCTGGCTGGCAGGCATAGTACTGTAGGTACCCTGGCTGGCTGGCAGGCATAGTACTGTAGGTAACCTGGCTGGCAGGCATAGTATTGTAGGTAACCTGGCTGGCAGGTATAGTACTGTAGGTAACCTGGCTGGCAGGTATAGTACTGTAGGTAACCTGGCTGGCAGGTATAGTACTGTAGGTAACCTGGCTGGCTGGTATAGTACTGTAGGTAACCTGGCTGGTATAGTACTGTAGGTACCCTGGCTGGCTGGTATAGTACTGTAGGTACCCTGGCTGGCTGGTATAGTACTGTAGGTACCCTGGCTGGCTGGTATAGTACTGTAGGTACCCTGGCTGGCTGGCATAGTACTGTAGGTACCCTGGCTGGCTGGTATAGTACTGTAGGTACCCTGGCTGGCTGGTATAGTACTGTAGGTACCCTGGCTGGCTGGTATAGTACTATAGGTACCTTGGCTGGCTGGTATAGTACTGTAGGTACCCTGGCTGGCTGGCATAGTACTGTAGGTACCCTGGCTGGCTGGCATAGTACTGTAGGTACCCTGGCTGGCTGGCATAGTACTGTAGGTACCCTGGCTGGCTGGTATAGTACTGTAGGTAACCTGGCTGGCAGGTATAGTACTGTAGGTACCCTGGCTGGTATAGTACTGTAGGTACCCTGGCTGGCTGGTATAGTACTGTAGGTACCCTGGCTGGCAGGCATAGTACTGTAGGTACCCTGGCTGGTATAGTACTGTAGGTACCCTGGCTGGCTGGTATAGTACTGTAGGTAACCTGGCTGGTATAGTACTGTAGGTACCCTGGCTGGCTGGCATAGTACTGTAGGTACCCTGGCTGGCTGGTATAGTACTGTAGGTACCCTGGCTGGCTGGTATAGTACTGTAGGTACCCTGGCTGGCTGGTATAGTACTGTAGGTACCCTGGCTGGCTGGCAGGCATAGTACTGTAGGTAACCTGGCTGGCAGGTATAGTACTGTAGGTAACCTGGCTGGCAGGTATAGTACTGTAGGTAACCTGGCTGGCTGGCAGGCATAGTACTGTAGGTACCCTGGCTGGCTGGCAGGCATAGTACTGTAGGTACCCTGGCTGGCTGGCAGGCATAGTACTGTAGGTAACCTGGCTGGCAGGCATAGTATTGTAGGTAACCTGGCTGGCAGGTATAGTACTGTAGGTAACCTGGCTGGCAGGTATAGTACTGTAGGTAACCTGGCTGGCAGGTATAGTACTGTAGGTAACCTGGCTGGCTGGTATAGTACTGTAGGTAACCTGGCTGGTATAGTACTGTAGGTACCCTGGCTGGCTGGTATAGTACTGTAGGTACCCTGGCTGGCTGGTATAGTACTGTAGGTACCCTGGCTGGCTGGTATAGTACTGTAGGTACCCTGGCTGGCTGGCATAGTACTGTAGGTACCCTGGCTGGCTGGTATAGTACTGTAGGTACCCTGGCTGGCTGGTATAGTACTGTAGGTACCCTGGCTGGCTGGTATAGTACTATAGGTACCTTGGCTGGCTGGTATAGTACTGTAGGTACCCTGGCTGGCTGGCATAGTACTGTAGGTACCCTGGCTGGCTGGCATAGTACTGTAGGTACCCTGGATGGCTGGTATAGTACTATAGGTACCCTGGCTGGCTGGTATAGTACTGTAGGTACCCTAGCTGGCTGGTATAGTACTATAGGTACCCTGGCTGGCTGGTATAGTACTGTAGGTACCCTGGCTGGCTGGCTGGCTGGTATAGTACTGTAGGTACCCTGGCTGGCTGGCTGGTATAGTACTATAGGTACCCTGGCTGGCTGGCTGGTATAGTACTGTAGGTACCCTGGCTGGCTGGCATAGTACTGTAGGTACCCTGGCTGGCAGGCATAGCATTGTAGGTACCCTGGCTGGCTGGTATAGTACTGTAGGTACCCTGGCTGGCTGGTATAGTACTATAGGTACCCTGGCTGGCTGGTATAGTACTGTAGGTACCCTGGCTTGCTGACAGGCATAGTACTGTAGGTACCCTGGCTGGCAGGTATAGTACTGTAGGTACCCTGGCTGGCATAGTACTGTAGGTACCCTGGTATAGTACTGTAGGTACCCTGGCTTGCTGGCAGGTATAGTACTGTAGGTACACTGGCTGGCTGGCATAGTTCTGTAGGTACCCTGGCTGGCTGGCATAGTTCTGTAGGTACCCTGGCTGGCTGGTATAGTACTATAGGTACCCTGGCTGGCTGGTATAGTACTGTAGATATCCTGGCTGGTATAGTACTGTAGGTACCCTGGTATAGTACTGTAGGTACCCTGGCATAGTACTGTAGGTACCCTGGCATAGTACTGTAGGTACCCTTGCTTGCTGGCAGGTATTTTACTGTAGGTTATTTGAATTCCATTTTTTATTTTTGTGAGCTCAATATGCATATTCCACAGTTTCTCTAGAGATATATCAGATCCAGACTGAACTGTGCGATGTGGTAGGGAGTTGTAGTTTCTCTAGAGATATATCAGATCCAGACTGAACTGTGCGATGTGGTAGGGAGTTGTAGTTTCTCTAGAGATATATCAGATCCAGACTGAACTGTGCGATGTGGTAGGGAGTTGTAGTTTCTCTAGAGATATATCAGATCCAGACTGAACTGTGCGATGTGGTAGGGAGTTGTAGTTTCTCTAGAGATATATCAGATCCAGACTGAACTGTGCGATGTGGTAGGGAGTTATAGTTTCTCTAGAGATATATCAGATCCAGACTGAACTGTGCGATGTGGTAGGGAGTTGTAGTTTCTCTAGAGATATATCAGATCCAGACTGAACTGTGCGATGTGGTAGGGAGTTGTAGTTTCTCTAGAGATATATCAGATCCAGACTGAACTGTGCGATGTGGTAGGGAGTTGTAGTTTCCAACAGGCCAATATTCTACATAGTTTAGCGCATCAAAATGTGGTAATTAGCTACAATGACTATAATCCATTGAGCATCTACTTGTCCAGTATGTGTGTTTTTTGTGTGTTTTTTTTTTACACCTGCTACAGAAGAGGCAAAAGAATGCGTTGTCTTGAGGGGATATAGAGAGCAGCTGTTGCAGTATGCCTTACTTACTTTGAAGAACTACTGAAATAGTAATTTTGTTAGAAAGCATAGGGAGGAGCTCTGTAGAGATGAGACGATGACTTGGAATTAAATAATAAAGTAATCAAATAAAACAAATGTAATAAACACAACTGAAATATTTGATTAAAGTAAAGTAACATGAATAAGTGATGGTTAATAAGTGATCAGCAGTAATGGGCAGTCACTAGCATCATGGGACTTTAATTCATTGTTTTATTCTGTGTTACAGCATTCATCCCAAATCATCCAAACCGTGATTACATGTATTTTTTTAAACAGGCCTCAAAAAACAATAAGCACTCAGCACAGTGGAGTGTGCAAAGTGCACATTTGGGGATAAGGGTAGAAAATTCAAAAGACACTCGCACATCTGAGCCATCTTATTTGCAGGTGCATGGTAACAGCTGAACAAGATGAAGGAAAAAGGAAACCGCACACTGCTCTTGATAGTATCACTGATATTTAATAAGCTTACGTATCCGCCTCACGGCCTTCGTCTGAGCTTTTGTGAATCTTTTTAAGGGTAGAGAAATTGGGACACGACCCTACTGCACCCATAGGAACGTAGTGCACTATAAAGAGAATAGGGTGCCATTTGGGATTCACCCAGAGTCATGTTATACACTGTTACAACGCCCATAGAGCACATTGACATGTCGGTTAGGGATAGAACCTGCTGGACACACTGGCATGCACGGTAACTAACTCGCTGCTGACGAGTCACCAGACACTGTTTGCATACGGGAGGTCAAACTTCCCCCTGATGGAGAGAGAAGCCAGTAGGTCACATTATCTATTGATCCTAAATGAGGACTATGGGCTGAAAGATTACAGGTTGACTGAAATAGCAGGGTTTTAATGATTGATAGGGTGGGTTTTAACTCAATTGTATCTGATCCATTCTGTTCTGTCACTACATTTGTTAATCTTATTGCATTTAAAAAGAAAATACATTACATCTAATGTTTGCAGTACCATTAGCTACAATAGGCAGAGTGCTTTACTCCAAATAGGCCCCCTACAAGGTGTACAATAAACATACCTTGTCTGTTCTTGCAGGGTCAGATGGGGTTCCACAAAGAACTTGACTCTGAGCTTCAGTCTGCAGGGAGCCAGGTTATCCATCTGTTGTGAGATCCTGTTCCTCAGATTCAACCACAAACTCTCCCCTTTGCTTCCACAGAACTGAAGCCCAAAGTAATCCACCTCTATTATTCCCAGTTTCCGACAGACCTGTGAGTCAAAACAATAGAACAAACCACTTCACTAAAGAAGTCAATGCCCCATCAAGACTGGTAGTTAAATACAACGTTCCATGTACTACGCTGTTGTTACATTGTTACAAGTGTGCAAGTTACATTTTTATTCAAGTTCTCCAAATATTTACAGAATTCAAAATGATTAAAACTGCATTAATTTGCAACCCCAACACACAGACACTAACAACATGGATAAATTTGAATGATAATAACTGTAACGGTACCTTGTGTAAACAGTCCTCTCCATTAGCCTTCTGATCAACATCCACCTCCATCACCACCGAGTCCGGTCGCGTTATATGGCAAAGCATTTTTGTTCCTCTGTATGTTTGCAATAGTTGTCCTATAATAGTTCAATCTATCGATGCACTTACACCTCACAATAAACCCAAACATTCAAACTTTACAGGCCATGGACCGATCAGGCCGTGTCCAAAAATACAACGGTGGGGTTTTATAGTCTCGGAGGGTGAAGCACCGTCCCCTTCATTCAACAAACTTCTCAACAACCAATCAGGTCAAACACACAGACGTAAACACGGTTTGTGTCGCCACCTACCGGGTTGTTCATTCTAACCATGTTACCTTTCATTCATACAAAACCGTTTTTAGAAGCTATGCTACACACACAAATATTCATGTAAACTCACAATAATTTTATCCTCAAAATATTGTGAAATTAGTTTTTGTAACATTTTGCTGTACCTAATGAATGGCTTCCTGTGTTCTATGTGGAAGAATGTGGCGTGCGCATAGCTGCGCAACCCTGATTCACCTCAACAACCCTGATTCAGCGCAACAACCCTGATTCACCTCAACAACCCCACTGCGTCTGGAAAACAGCTGAGCAAAGACCAAACAACAGCCATCTATCAGACTTTAGCTACTTATAGAAGTATACAGTCTGAACATTGACCCGTAGCTTGACATGGCACTTGAGGAATATTCACAAAGAAGCTAACTAATACAGTTAATGCGACGACAAAACAACGTATTTGCAGCTTGGAAGAAACCAGGAAGATGTTTGAGAATTTCAAAGAGAGGTTGCAGACGGTGCAGCAAGATTTCACAACGGGGTTTGTATTAAAGCTACTTTTATAGCTAATGCTTCATTCATGGCCCTATGTCTTGTGACCCTGCCTGTTCTGACATTGCTGTATTAGCAATTTAAAAAACCATTACGTTAATTAGCTAGCTAGTTTCTCCCTCTTTGCCAGCATGGCTGAAAGGCTATCTAGCTGGATATAACCGTGTGGGACGAAACCATCGAACAAGTTTTTCGTAGCTAGGTAATACTAAACACAAAACACTGTCAACACACTACCAGGCTGGCAGTAAATGAACACCATTCATTTAGATGCTGCCAAAGCTTATTGATACAGTTAGCTAACTACAGCTAGCTAAGTTGATTACATTCAGCTGCCCATCATGTGATGGAAGTGAGCGAGACAGGACATTCTGGACTGGAACCTGATGCCGGAAGCAGAAAACGTCTCTATTCCCTATATAGTGCACTACTTTGGGTTCTGATATAAATTAGTGCACTATATAGGGAATAGGGTGCCATTTAGGAAACAGTGTCTACCCATCCAATTAATATTTGCATTGCTGTGACAGCTGACCCATATACATCTTGTTTTACCTGCTCACATCTTTATAATTTCCCTTCAGGATAAAGACTCTGAGTGATAAATCAAAAGAGGCCAAAGTAAAGCAGAAACAGAGGTAAGGCAGGCATGTATCCATGGTGTCTCAGAGTTGGAGTGATAAATAAATATAAACTTTATTTTATTTTAACGTAACTGAGTGATGATCTAATATCAGGTTGACCTTTAAGATCATAATGAATAAAGACTATATGGACAGAGAGGACCTGATCTTAGATCAGCACTTTAAGGCGCTTTATGAATACGACCCAGGAGTACCAGTCAAATCATCAGACGCTTTATGAATACGGCCCAGGAGTACCAGTCAAATCATCAGACGCTTTATGAATACGGCCCAGGAGTACCAGTCAAATCATCAGACGCTTTATGAATACGGCCCAGGAGTACCAGTCAAATCATCCATTTACATCCACTTTCATTCTCTTATATCCTCTTCATAGTCTATTTCCCTTAATGACTCATTTCCTGTCTCTCAACAGACATGAACATCTGACACAGTTTTCTGCTGGAGTAGAACTGCTCAGTCGGTAGGTGTTGCTCTCATTGGATACGTCCAAATGAGAGCATTGGGCACTACTTTGACCAGGCCCCACAGGGTCTAAATTAGTGCACAATATAGTGTGCCATTTTTGATGCAGACATTGAAACACTCAGTGGTCTGAATACATGTACAGTAGCATAATGTCAAGGGAAGAAAACACAAGGCCTTATTTGTTTCATTAGTTTCTTGTGTTTCGAAGGTACGAAGACACCTGGGTGACTCTCCACAGAAAAGCTAAAGATTGTGCGAAAGCTGGAGAGGTTTGTATGAACTGTAGCTCAATGTATTAATTAGACTTGCATTGAATTACGCATCAAGAATAATAATACATAGGAACATCTCACATTCTCTCTCTCATCTTCTCTCTCTCGTCTGTCTTGGCTCTCTCTCGTCTTCTCTCTCTCATCTGTCTTTCTCTCTCGTCTTCTCTCTCTTGTCTATCTTTCTCTCGTCTGTCTTTCTCTCTCTCGTCTTCTCTTTTCTCTCGTCTTCTCTTTTCTCTCTCTCGTCTTCTCTTTTCTCTCTCTCGTCTTCTCTTTTCTCTCTCTCGTCTTCTCTTTTCTCTCGTCTTCTCTTTTCTCTCGTCTTCTCTTTTCTCTCTCTCGTCTTCTCTTTTCTCTCTCTCGTCTTCTCTTTTCTCTCTCTCGTCTTCTCTTTTCTCTCGTCTTCTCTTTTCTCTCGTCTTCTCTTTTCTCTCTCGTCTTCTCTTTTCTCTCTCTGTATGTCTCTATCTCTCAGACAGTGGATGGAGAGGTGGTGATGCTGTCTGCACACTGGGAGAAGAGAAGGGCAGCAGTGGTGGAACTACAAGAACAACTACAGCAGATCCCAGGCTTCCTCACAGACCTGGAGACATGCACCAATCGCATCGGTGAGTGTGCACCATCACTATGTCTTGAGTTTAGATTCTTCACTCTTCTGCTCAAGTGTGTACTTGCACACTCTATCTCGCATGGATTTTACAATGGTGGAAACTCTCCAGACAATGCTTACACCAAGTGCACACTTGGGGGGTAAAAGGGTGGAATGACAGGACGTAGCCTACGTATCATAGACTGCACCAGGAAACCATTAGGACCAGTCAACAGTGGATCATATTATAGTTGAGAGAAATGTCACAATTCCCTGAATTACTGAATGTCAATGCCACTCTTTATTTTTTTTACATTTGGCCTTTTGTTGCCATTGTGTAGAGTAGGTTGAGGTCAGAGGTGTTTATGACGGGCTGAGCTGTGTTTACCTTGAGAGAGCGGTGATACTGTAGGGCACCAGCTGGCATGGCCTGCCTGTTACCTGTGGAGCTTCAGCTGGCAGTGGGGTACTAACAGCTACTAGTGCCAACATGGTGAAGGAGGGGTGGGTAGGCAACAACAGAGACAACGGGAAAAGATGAAGCCTTTTTTACACATGGCTAGTTTGAAACACAACACGTTTATAGTCTCAGGAGACGGATCTGACATCAAATCTGACTTCAGAATCAGATTCCCAAGCCACCTCCGTAGGTAGCTCGAACTTCTTCCACGTCATATACCATACAGCACGGAGTAGTCTTTGATACAGTCTGTAGTATTCCATGCATCGGCCTATACTAGTATGTATCGGTCTTCTCTAAATAGTTTCTAGTTTTGTACATTGTTCATGGAATTGGAACCCTCCTCCCCTGCCCTGTCTTGAATAGTCAGTAGTGACGGAGACTCCTCCCCTGCCCTGAATAGTCAGTAGTGACGGAGACTCCTCCCCTCCCCTGCCCTGAATAGTCAGTAGTGACGGAGACTCCTCCCCTGCCCTGTCTTGAATAGTCAGTAGTGACGGAGACTCCTCCCCTGCCCTGTCTTGAATAGTCAGTAGTGACGGAGACTCCTCCCCTGCCCTGAATAGTCAGTAGTGACGGAGACTCCTCCCCTGCCCTGAATAGTCAGTAGTGGCGGAGACTCCTCCCCTGCCCTGTCTTGAATAGTCAGTAGTGACGGAGACTCCTCCCCTGCCCTGTCTTGAATAGTCAGTAGTGACGGAGACTCCTCCCCTGCCCTGTCTTGAATAGTCAGTAGTGACGGAGACTCCTCCCCTGCCCTGTCTTGAATAGTCAGGAGGGACGGAGACTCCTCCCCTGCCCTGTCTTGAATAGTCAGTAGTGACGGAGACTCCTCCCCTGCCCTGAATAGTCAGTAGTGACGGAGACTCCTCCCCTGCCCTGTCTTGAATAGTCAGGAGGGACGGAGACTCCTCCCCTGCCCTGTCTTGAATAGTCAGTAGTGGCGGAGACTCCTCCCCTGCCCTGAATAGTCAGTAGTGACGGAGACTCCTCCCCTGCCCTGTCTTGAATAGTCAGTAGTGACGGAGACTCCTCCCCTGCCCTGAATAGTCAGTAGTGACGGAGACTCCTCCCCTGCCCTGAATAGTCAGTAGTGACGGAGATCCATCAGGATAATAATCTGTCTCTGTTGTAGTGGACCCTGTGATTGGTCACTGACCATAGGGTGTGTTGTCCTAATGCCATTGATTTCCTGCTGATTCACCAGATGTCTCCAAGCCTGAGCCCAAAACTGCCAAGCCCAAAATCTGGACATTAGAGTACACAACCCTTAGATTTGTAGTTTAGTTTAACTCACTGTTCATCGCTGGTTGTGCTGTAATCCGTGTTAGATAGTAGTTGGACTGTTTAGAACTCTGAGGACTTTCATTCCATCATTCTAGAATGGGTGTCTCCTGTCTCAGCCAATGAGTTGCACATGATGTGAATTCTAGCGAGCACATGGGAAATTCCAGTATGAACAAACTGAGACGTGTGTTCTAGGAAGGTGAAAGAAGTTGAACAGAATTCAGTGGATCTTTAACTTTATTTGGAATATTTACATTTGTAAGATTTGTTCCTGCCCTGTATAGAGTTCCAGATAATGCCTCAAATATGGCACGTTTCCTTTTTAGTTGTCTTTGACTTTGGACAGTGATAGTGGTTGGGCTCCCGAGTGGCGCAGCGGTCTAAGGTGAGGTGAGGTGAGGGTTTGGCCGGGGTAGGCCGTCATTGTAAATAAGAATTTGTTAACTGACTAACTTAGTTAAATAAAAATGTTATAAATAAATAAATAGTGCTCTAAGTACAAACAGTTTCCCTATATGACCACCAGATGCCAGTGTTCACTTGTGTTTTAGTAGTGTAGTGAATAATAGTTCCTTCCTTTTGTGTTTTATTGGAATTATTCACATGATAATATTATACAGACTCTGGCAACAGTCTCCCAGCAGCAGTTATACAGACTCTGGCAACAGTCTCCCAGCAGCAGTTATACAGACTCTGGCAACAGTCTCCCAGCAGCAGTTATACAGACTCTGGCAACAGTCTCCCAGCAGCAGTTATACAGACTCTGGCAACAGTCTCCCAGCAGCAGTTATACAGACTCTGGCAACAGTCTCCCAGCAGCAGTTATACAGACTCTGGCAACAGTCTCCCAGCAGCGGCTATACAGACTCTGGCAACAGTCTCCCAGCAGCAGATGGACAGACTCTGGCAACAGTCTTCCAGCAGCAGATGGACAGACTCTGGCAACAGTCTTCCAGCAGCAGTTATACAGACTCTGGCAACAGTCTCCCAGCAGCGGTTATACAGACTCTGGCAACAGTCTCCCAGCAGCAGTTATACAGACTCTGGCAACAGTCTCCCAGCAGCAGTTATACAGACTCTGGCAACAGTCTCCCAGCAGCAGTTATACAGACTCTGGCAACAGTCTCCCAGCAGCAGTTATACAGACTCTGGCAACAGTCTCCCAGCAGCAGTTATACAGACTCTGGCAACAGTCTCCCAGCAGCAGTTATACAGACTCTGGCAACAGTCTCCCAGCAGCAGTTATACAGACTCTGGCAACAGTCTCCCAGCAGCAGATGGACAGACTCTGGCAACAGTCTCCCAGCAGCAGATGGACAGACTCTGGCAACAGTCTCCCAGCAGCAGATGGACAGACTCTGGCAACAGTCTCCCAGCAGCAGATGGACAGACTCTGGCAACAGTCTCCCAGCAGCAGATGGACAGACTCTGGCAACAGTCTCCCAGCAGCAGATGGACAGACTCTGGCAACAGTCTCCCAGCAGCAGATGGACAGACTCTGGCAACAGTCTCCCAGCAGCAGATGGACAGACTCTGGCAACAGTCTCCCAGCAGCAGATGGACAGACTCTGGCAACAGTCTCCCAGCAGCGGTTATACAGACTCTGGCAACAGGTTCCCAGCAGCGGTTATACAGACTCTGGCAACAGTCTCCCAGCAGCGGTTATACAGACTCTGGCAACAGTCTCCCAGCAGCGGTTATACAGACTCTGGCAACAGTCTCCCAGCAGCGGTTATACAGACTCTGGCAACAGTCTCCCAGCAGCAGATGGACAGACTGGCAACAGTCTCCCAGCAGCAGATGGACAGACTGGCAACAGTCTCCCAGCAGCAGATGGACAGACTGGCAACAGTCTCCCAGCTGCAGATGGACAGACACAACAATGAGATAAAGCTTCACAGCACAATGATGTTGTCATGACAATAGTTCCATCAGGTAGCCTAGCAGTAAAAAGCGTTGGCCCATTAACTGAAAGGTTGCTGGTTTCAATCTGCCGATGTGCCCTTGAGCAAGGCACTTAACCCTAATAGCTGCTGTTGGTCACTCTGGGTGACTAAAATAACTAATGTGACATGTTCCCTCTGCCACATACAGCCCACCTGGAGGCGGACTTTGAGGAGCTGGAGAGCCGGCTGATGTACCTGGACAACCTGTGTGGTCAGTGTGAGCAGCAGCGCTTCAGACACTTCCAGGTCCTGCAGCTGGAGAACTACAAGAAGAAAAAGAGGTATGTTTTCCGTTCTCATTGACCTCAGGATTTTACAACATAATAACATTGTGGTAATTCGTCCTGGCTGATACTCCACTTAATTAGACAACCATCCGCCAACTTTATATCCCTGAATTATTGTCTGATATAAAAACAGGTTCACCACTTGATGCACCACTGTGCTGCGTCCAGATGGATGTTTCAGTATTATAGCATCATATCATACCGCCCCAGGCAAAACAACACTATCTATCAGATGATGTTTTATGGTGGATATCTCTATTTAGTTCAACAGCAACATTCTTCTGTAGAAAAGCCTTTACAACAATCTTCCAGCAGCATTGTCCTCTTATCTGTAATGTTGGATTATTTTCCTGTACGCCTTGAGGTTCTCATTACGGTGTGATGCTGCCTGACGGTTTAGCTATATGCACAAAGCTGCTTCTTCAATTCCACTGTTGTTGTGCTGTCAAAAACTGCCAGGTCTATTTGATCACATGTCCACTAGACGAGAGTCATCATTTTAAGTGCCCAGTGCAGGTCTTCATTTGTAAATGCTGGAACAAAAAGTGAGCATTAGCGTGGGCTGACCTGGGGAGTTCTGGGGTAGCAGAAAAATTCACCTTTATAATAAAGCATTGCATGCACATCACCGCATTTGTGTATTGGCATAGAGCAGTAGAGTAAAGACACTTACAGACGTTGCACACATGGGGACCATTTTTAGTAGCCCAGGGTCCGGGGAAAATGTTGGCCTTTTATAAACACATTACATGAAATTCTACGTCTTTTTACATGACTGGAGACTTTGACAGAATCTTGTTTTTATACAGCACAAATGATGGAAACGGCAGGCTACTATGACACTGACAAACGGAGAATCAGAGATCAATAAAAACCACCTTGTCTTGAATCCATCACTAGCCCAGGCCTCGGTGTGTGGAGACAGGTTGAAGGTTACAATAGGAGGAGAAAATTATAGTCCTTTTTTTATGGAACCTTTTATTTAACTAGGCAAGTCAGTTAAGAACAAAATTCTTATTTACAATGACGGTCTACACCGGCCAAACCTGGACGACGCTGGACCAATTGTGCGCCGCCCTATGGGACTCCCAATCACGACCGAATGTGATACAGCCTGAATTCGAACCAGGGACTGTAGTGACGCCGCTTGCACTGAGATGTAGTGCCTTAGACCGCTGCGTCACTCGGGAGCCCAGTTTCACTGAATCACTCACTGATGAGCAGCTCACTCTCTGGTGATTGACGACGCGCTCGTGCCAAAAGCTTCTCTCTCTTTTTGTAAAACAATATTTGGAAGTTGATCTAATATGTTGGTAGCCTACAGACTGTTTTCAGCAGGAGCCATTTGCTTTCCAAACTGTGTTTTCCCGCGATTGTATTTGAAATATTGCGAAAGGCCTGTTTTGTCTGGGTGCTGTGTTTTCACTGCCAGGTTTGCCGTGCGTTCCTGACTGTAGGCTACAATCCACAGCTATTGGTCCTCTGTGTCTAAATTCTATGCTTTGTCCTGGTGTAGTATTCTGAATTATTACATTTAACATTACATTACATTTTCTGAACAGACAGCAGTAATTCTATAACTTTGGCAAATGTATTTCCATGAATCAGAGGTGCTGCAGTTCGTTCAGAACCCTTCGCGTGGATATGATCTATAAGGAAATACATGATGAAGTGCAACGCTGGAGAGATGAGTTGCAGGCTCATGTCGAGTAGAGAGAGCGACAACTAGAAGGAGATTCACTTTCAATGATTTATGTGAGACATAATGAAGCGCTTCTCACACCGCCGCCGCCACGTGTTGGTCTCAAACGGGTTACAATGTTGCACAAACCATAAACCCGGACCGGCCCAACCCAAATCAACTCTTTACAATCTACTTTTATACATTACGTTTTTTGTGGGGGCAGGAGAATGAACTGAGGCAACTCGAATGAACTTTGATCGGCTTTTATTAGAATGTTTACATTGCAAAATGATTTGTCATGCCTGGAGAGGTACCGGATCCGGCCAAATAGGTTCCGGAACAAAACAGTCGAAAACGAGGAGGTGCCGGATCCTGATCCGCCTCAAATTAAGCACTGGCCCAATGTCATCTGTTGAAAGGAAACCAACATGCCTGTTATTCATGTCGGACCATGGCATTATAGTGCTTATAGTCATCCAGGTTTGGCCGGGGTAGGCCGTCACGGTAAATAAGAATTTGTTCTTAACTGACTTGCCTAGTTAAAGGTTATATCAACTAAAAAAAGATTTGTTTTTAGTTGTACTTTGCCATTAAACAGGCTCCTATAGCCCTGGCTGTTAAGTGATGTGTAAACCCAGGCAGCTGAAAGACTTTGTTTCTGGCCTTGATTCACAGATGGAAGGTTATTGTTAATCTGAGGGTATAGACTAGAGAGAGGAGCTGATGGGAGGTTATTGTTAACCTCTTACATCTAGACGTTCTGCTAGCGGAACACCACTCCAATATCCAATGATTGGGCGTGGCGTGAAATACAAACTCCTCGAAAATCCGAAAACTTCCATTTTTCAAACATATGACTATTTTACACCATTTTAAAGACAAGACTCTCCTTTATCTAAACAAACTGTCCGATTTCAAAAAGGCTTTACAACGAAAGCAAAACATTAGATTATGTCAGCAGAGTACCCAGCCAGAAATAATCAGATACCCATTTTTTCAAGCTAGCATATAATGTCACAAAAACCAAAATCACAGCTAAATGCAGCACTAACCTTTGATGATCTTCATCAGATGACACTCCTAGGACATTATGTTATACAATACATACATGTTTTGTTCAATCAAGTACATATTTATATCAAAAACCAGCTTTTCACATTAGCATGTGACGTTCAGAACTAGCATTCCCACCGAACACTTCCGGTGAATTTACTAAATTACTCACGATAAACGTTCACAAAAAACATAATTATTTTAAGAATTATACATACAGAACTCCTTTATGCAATCGCGGTGTCCGATTTTAAAATAGCTTTTCGGTGAAAGCACATTTTGCAATATTCTGAGTAGATAGCTCGCCATCACGGGCTAGCTAATTTGACACCCACCAAGTTTGGTACTCACCGAACTCAGATTTACTATAAGAAAAATTGGATTACCTTTGCTGTTCTTCGTCAGAATGCACTCCCAGGACTTCTACTTCAATAACAAATGTTGGTTTGGTTCCAAATAATCCATAGTTATATCCAAATAGCGGCGTTTTGTTTGTGCGTTCAAGACACTATCCGAAGGGTGACGCGCAGAGGCGTATTGTGACAAAAAATGTCAAAATATTCCATTACCGTACTTCGAAGCATGTCAAACGCTGTTTAAAATCAATTTTTATGCGATTTTTCTCGTAAAATAGCGATAATATTCCGACCGGGAAACCCTGTTTTCGTTCAAAGACTCAGTTGAAAATGGTGTCGTCTCGTGCATGCGCGCACCCATCTCATTGTTCTCAGATCGACCACTTACCAAATGCGCTACTGTTTTTCAGCCAGAGACTGCAAAGTTATCATTCAACGTTCTGGCGCCTTCTGAGAGCCTATGGGAGCCTTAGAAAATGTCACGTTACAGCAGAGATCCTTTGTTTTGGATAGAGATGACAAAGAAGGCCAAGAAATGGTCAGACAGGGTACTTCCTGTACAGAATCTTCTCAGGTTTTGGCCTGCCATTTGAGTTCTGTTATACTCACAGACACCATTCAAACAGTTTTAGAAACTTTGGAGTGTTTTTCTATCCAAAGCTACTAATTATATGCATGTTCTAGTTTCTGGGCAGGAGTAATAATCAGATTAAATCGGGTACGTTTTTTATCCGGCCGTGAAAATACTGCCCCCTATCCATAACAAGTTAATCTGAGGGTTTAGACTAGAGAGAGAGAGAGGAGTTGATGGGAGGTTATTGTTAATCTGAGGGTATAGACTAGAGAGAGGAGCTGATGGGAGGTTATTGTTAATCTGAGGGTATAGACTAGAGAGAGAGAGGAGCTGATGGGAGGTTATTGTTAATCTGAGGGTATAGACTAGCGAGAGGAGCTGATGGGAGGTTATTGTTAATCTGAGGGTTTAGACTAGAGAGAGGAGCTGATGGGAAGTTATTGTTAATCTGAGGGTTTAGACTAGAGAGAGGAGCTGATGGGAGGTTATTGTTAATCTGAGGGTATAGACTAGAGAGAGGAGCTGATGGGAGGTTATTGTTAATCTGAGGGTATAGACTAGAGAGAGGAGCTGAACTCTGCTGTATCTGAATGAAGCTTTAGAATGAGCATCATGTAATTATGGACTCACTGTAGCAGCACTTTGCAGTTGTTGTTAAATGAAAAGCATGTTACAATTTAAATGTCTTACTGTTATGTCTGGTCCTACAGTTTATCTTCATAGATAGTCAAGGAACAAGCTGTAAAGACTCTGAACTGGCACAGAGCGTGAGTGACAATAGTGAAAAGACTGCTTCTAACAGTTGTTCCTCTTTTCCTTCACAGGAAAGAGCTGGAGTGTCTCAAAGGTAAGATCCCCTCTAAACAGAACAGTATTCTGTACAGTCAGTAAGGTCCCCCTCTAAACAGAACTTTATTCTGTACAGTCAGTAAGGTCCCCCTCTAAACAGAACTGTATTCTGTACAGTCAGTAAGGTCCCCCTCTAAACAGAACGGTATTCTGTACAGTCAGTAAGGTCCCCCTCTAAACAGAACGGTATTGTCAGTAAGATGTCCTGTAAACATGCAGCCTACAAAATCATAGCTGCGGCCTATATTGTAAATAGGAATATAGTAGGATTTTGTGAAAAGCCTGTTTTCTTTTTATGATAGTTTCAGTTTCACATCGTCTCCAGGATGTCTTCATGATGTCTTGAGGCTTGGGAAATGAACATGGCAGTAGCCGTATCTGTGGTTTCAGCTTTTTCCCCACATCTGATGTGTAATTGGTCTCCTAGACCCCAGTTAACATCAAACAGCGTGTTGGGTTGTTCCAGTCATTATTTCCAAGCTAGACATGAATTCTCCTCGGAGGGCGTCTTTGAGAGAGCAGATAGAATCCCTTTGGCACAAGCTGCGTCACATTAACCTCTACGTCATAATGAACCTCTCAGCACATATATCCTGGTCCTGGAAGGAGTCTTCATGCTACAGAGCAACATTACTTCACCTCCCTTTTTACTTCCTACCGGATCATAATATGATGGATCTCCACTAAAAGGGCCTGTCACTCTCGCTAAATGGGATGCAGGTCAATTCAAGACAGAACTCCCAGTTTGTAGCGGTTTTGTGTGTGTGACAGGCGTTGTGAATCAGACGTCCTCTGGCAGACAGACCTGAAAGAGAACATCATCATGACTGTGGTTTTGTGTGTGTGACAGGCGTTGGGAATCAGACGTCCTCTGGCAGACAGACCTGAAAGAGAACATCATCATGACTGTGGTTGTGTGTGTGTGACAGGCGTTGTGAATCAGACGTCCTCTGGCAGACAGACCTGAAAGAGAACATCATCATGACTGTGGTTTTGTGTGTGTGACAGGCGTTGTGAATCAGACGTCCTCTGGCAGACAGACCTGAAAGAGAACATCATCATGACTGTGGTTTTGCTCAACATCTCAACATATTTGATGTGCTCGCTCATCAGTTTAATGACATCTTAACGTGAAACCCCCCCCAGGGAATAAAATGTTTCACAGCTTTATACACAGTATCTTCACAGAATAGCTAGTTGTGACGTCATGGAAGCGAACATGATGAGATTCCCTTGTTGGAGGCAGATTACGGGCTCCCAGGTGCATCCCAAAGGGCACCCTGTTCTCTATATAGTGCACTGCTTTTGACCAGAGGTCCTGGTCGTTCACTAAATAGGGAATAGTGTCATTTGGGACGCAGGCACAGTGAGAGTCAGGGAGGGAGGAGAGATGGATCAACCTGACTGAAGGTCTGCCTGACAGTGATGTGTCCAGAAAAGAGTTTGACGCTAGAAGCTTCATGCTGTCCGGTGTCTATAATGAATCATTCATGAGCCATTCAATAACCACTTTAGTAGTGTGTGTGTGTGTGTGTGGTACCAGAAAAGAGAATAGCGATTTGGATGTTGCTATGCAGAGTTGCATTCTCAGGATATGAATAATGGGGGGGGTTAATGAGTGTATCTGTTGTGGTCTTTTAAACAGGTAGGCTGTTCTCTGTAAAATGTTATTGTCCATGGATATTCTCATCTGGAAATGTTACATGGTAGAATAAATATCATTTTTGTATAGTTAATATTCATATGTGGCTTTTATTATTTATATTTGTGGCTTTTATTTCGTATTAACATATACATTAAACTGAATGGGCCAGAATAGCAGTAAGACACAAGATTTTAGCTTTGGGGGGTACATTTCCTTGATTCTCCTCGCCTCAATATGCATGACATTAATTTCCTGTTGTAGCCAGGATGGGAACTGCTTAGAACACCCCACCACCTTGCTATTTTTAGTTGGCGTGATCTAGCATATTAGATAATGTTACAATAAGGAAATAAAGAAAGGAATTAGATAGTAGTTTGTCTCCTTCAGCATGCAAGGTAAACAACACGTCTTTTGTAATACATGTTGAGGCATAAATTGCGGATCTTTTCAGAGATTTACCCAATACCCTATATAGTGCACTATTTCTGGCCTGGGCCCTGGTCAATAGGGTGCCATTTTGGGATGCTACCTTGAAGCAGTGTGGTCTTGTTCAGTTCTGCAGGAGCAGAGCCTTTCTAGTAGAAAGAGAGTGCTGCTGAGCTACTGTGAGGAGATCAAACTTGTGTCTTAACCACAGACGGGAACGGGCGTGGCCGTGTCTTAACCACAGACGGAACGGGCGTGACCGTGTCTTAACCACAGACGGGAACGGGCGTGGCCGTGTCTTAACCACAGACGGAACGGGCGTGACCGTGTCTTAACCACAGACGGGAACGGGCGTGGCCGTGTCTTAACCACAGACGGAACGGGCGTGACCGTGTCTTAACCACAGACGGGAACGGGCGTGGCCGTGTCTTAACCACAGACGGGAACGGGCGTGACCGTGTCTTAACCACAGACGGAACGGGCGTGACCGTGTCTTAACCACAGACGGGAACGGGCGTGACCGTGTCTTAACCACAGACGGAACGGGCGTGACCGTGTCTTAACCACAGACGGAACGGGCGTGACCGTGCCACAGACGGGAACGGGCGTGAGAGACTGTTCTAAGCTCAGTCACAGAATCTATTTCGTTGTCAGGGATCTTAACCAAAGACATGGAAGTATTGTGGTTCCTTTTTATAGAAACTCATCTAGCTAGGTGCTTTTCTAATGCAGTAGGTGTGTCAATCCCTCCTCCACAGTAGTCTCTGTAGAGATCAATCTCAATCAATATCTCTTAACAGCTTCTCTTCAGCAAAAACACAATTTTAACTCAACTTGGAAGAGCACCGTACGTTAAATGTATCTTTTCTATAACAAATGCCTAGGATAAGGTTAATTACATGATAATTTGTGTACTCACGCATTATGATATGCAGATGGTACAGTAGCTCAGTGGTTCCCAAACCTTTTCACACAGGGTCCCCCTGCCATCATTGGGGAACGTGACGCGTCTATTTCTATGGGCATAACCACTGGCCATGATGCATTGTTCACACGCCCCTTGTTGTCGGAGAGAACGTTTTGCAGTTTTAAAGCAAATTTCGTGCAATTCTACACATTTTGCCATGTGTTCATATGTTATCTGAGTGACTGGAACATTATAACAAAATCAAAGGGCTAAAAAAACCTAGCTAAAACAACGTTAGCTGACATGGGCTAGTTGACCTGGACATTTCTGAACCTGGAGGTTATAAATAGCCCTCTAAGGCAGTGGTCTAAGGATGATCAAAGGAAATTGGATGCACCTGAGCTCAATTTGGAGTGTCATAGCAAAGAGGTGTGAATGAGCTATTTCTGTATTTCATTTTCAATGAATTTGGAAAAATCTCTCAACATGTTTTAACTTTGTCATTATGGGGTATTGTGTATAGATGGGTGAGGGGGAAAAACATCTATTTAATCAGTTTTGAATTCAGGCTGTAACACAACAAAATGTGGCATGTCAAGGGGTGTGAATACTTTCTGAAGGCACTGTGGCCTACCACTTCATGGCTGAGCCGTTGTTGCTCCTAGATATTTTCACTTCACAATAACAGCACTTAAAGTTGACTGGGGCAGGTCTAGCAGGGTAGACATTTGATGAACTGGGGGGGGGGGGGGCAACAACAAGGTAATTGGCAAGTTGTTTAGTGCACTACTTCCAAAAGCAGTGCACTATGTAGGGAAGAGGGTGGCATTTATGATATAGCCTAGGTTTCCCACTATCTGTCTTTATTATTAGAAGCCCCTCCCCCTCTTGTGAGTAGTGAGTGGTACACTCCCAGGCAGATCTCCCCCTCTTGTGAGGAGTGAGTGGTACACTCCCAGGCAGCCCTCCCCCTCTTGTGAGTAGTGAGTGGTACACCCCCAGGCAGCCCTCCCCCTCTTGTGAGTAGTGAGTGGTACACTCCCAGGCAGCCCTCCCCCTCTTGTGAGTAGTGAGTGGTACACCCCCAGGCAGCCCTCCCCCTCTTGTGAGTAGTGAGTGGTACACTCCCAGGCAGCCCTCCCCCTCTTGTGAGTAGTGAGTGGTACACCCCCAGGCAGCCCTCCCCCTCTTGTGAGTAGTGAGTGGTACACCCCCAGGCAGCCCTCCCCCTCTTGTGAGTAGTGAGTGGTACACTCCCAGGCAGCCCTCCCCTCCTCTACCCACACCACTACAGCAGTGTCTCCTCAGCCTGGCAGTACTGCACATGCTCCCTCACAGCATCGCGGTGTGTGTGTTTGGCAGCAGAGAAGCATTATCCGTCCGAGCGAGGTAGTGTGTAACCACTCTGTCGATGCAGAATGGGGGGTTAGCTGTAGTGGTGGGGGTGTAGCATAGCTGAGCGTCTGGTCTCGCTCTCCGCTCAGGCTCTGGGCTGGCCTGGGTCATCACGATCACCAGGACACCGGTCATGTCCTCTCCAGGGAACAGCTCCAGGAACTCCTGTAGGTTACGATTCTCTCTCTCTGTCTCTCTCTGTCTCTGTGTCTCTCTGTGTCTCTCTGTCTCTCTGTGTCTGTCTCGTTTTCTTCTCTCTGTTATGTCTCTCTCCATTTCCCTCTATCTTTTTGTCTATCTCTCCATTTTCCTCTTTATTTTTATGTCTCTCTCTCCATGTCCCTCTCTTCATGTCTCTCTCCCTCCCTCTGTCTGTCTGTGTATTAGTTATTCTCCTCATGTTTAAAGTGGAATGTCTATTTGGTGATGCTCTGATGTAGGTGTGTGTTACTGCCACGGTATTCTTTCAGTAGGACTTGACTTACTGCAGCCTGGGTTGTGTGACTCAGTCATATGATGAACCCATGCTGTTACGCTCCTTATTGCCCCAACAGTTTGTCTGTTGTCAGGAAACAGAAAAGGTCAGGTTGAAGGGAAGGGATGGATCTAAGTGTTAGTGACGTAGGTAACAGGAGCAATTCTACCAGTCAATAACTCCTCTATAAATGCAGTGATTACCAGTTACTTGACTATTAAATAGTCCCTTAATATACATCACTGGTCAGGAATGTGCAGCAACGTTCTTACATAACATGTAGAGCTGATATGCCACATTAGAATGTAATTAGAACGCCTCCACGCAGGCATAGACGGTCCGGGGTATCTGCTCTGCTGCTCACTGGACTGTGAACGCTGTGTTCCACTGCTCCGGGCGACTTGTCGTGTTGTTATGGGTGATTTGCAGGCAGAGATCGGACACCTGTCTGAAATTTGGGTCTTTTTGTTGTTGATGTTTTACTACTTAAATCAGTCTTGGGAGCCGGGTGAGGAGGGTAATTCGCTCGGTGTGGGTAAAAATGCAGCACTGGAGAAGTAATAGCAGGAAAATGGCTTAAAGTGTCAGTCTATTCACTCCTTACTTTTACGCTCCCTTCAGAGGGTATTGATTTCTCTAGCTCTTAACCATTATAGTAAAGAGGCAGTGATTTAGAGTAAGACCAGCAGTAGGGTTGCGTCCCAAATGGTACCCTATTCCCTATATAGCGCACTACTTTTGTTCAGGTCTCTGGTAGAAAGTAGTGCACTATAGAGGGTAACATTTGGGATGCACACTATGGCTGCTATTACGGAGATCAATGGCTTGCTGAGGTAAGCAGTGCTGTCTGAAACCGCTATGATTGGATTAGCTGTGAGTACCACATCTGGTCAGGCCTGACGGGAGGTGGGACGGGAGGTGGGACGGGAGGTGGGACGGGAGGTGGGACGGGAGGTGGGACGGGAGGTGGGACGGGAGGTGGGACGGGAGGTGAGACGGGAGGTGGGACGGGAGGTGGGACGGGAGGTGGGACGGGAGAAAAAGGTCCATGATGTAAAAATGGTTTATTGGCTAATTAGAGGAGAGCATTGTTCCAAACACTCGTCTGTCATTCTACTGTCATATCTGAAGAGCAGGCTGCCCACACCTGACCAGCAGTTTGATGTGTGTGTTTTTTATTTTATTTTTGATTTAACCTTTATTTAACCAGGTAGGCTAGTTGAGAAGAAGTTCTCATTTACAACTGCGACCTGGCCAAGATAAAGCAAAGCAGTGCACTGTGTGTGCCAGTGTAACCTGACTTGGCAGCCCACAGTAGCCTGACTTGGCAGCCCACAGTAGCCTGACTTGGCAGCCCACAGTCGCCTGACTTGGCAGCCCACAGTCGCCTGACTTGGCAGCCCACAGTCGCCTGACTTGGCAGCCCACAGTCGCCTGACTTGGCAGCCCACAGGGTGTAGATGAGATGAGTAGTATACAGCAACCTAACATGAGAGCTGAGGCTGGGGCCAGTGCTCTGCCTCCCCCTCTCAGATCATAGCTAATATAATAGCTTTACGTCTATGGCTCAGACCCTTTAGAACAGTGGTCAAAACCGCAGTCAAAGTTATCATTAACCTAATAAAACCAGTTCAGTAGGAATGAGGTTTGTGCAATAGGCCTAATACATTATCACACCATATATTGGCTATATGCAATGCCTGCCAATATTGTTCCTCTCAGACCATATTATATTTCGAAACTTAAGCTTTAATAACGGAATATATCAGTTGGTGTAGAACATGCTGAGCATAAATTAAAAATAATTGTATTTTATTGGACTGATGGTACATGCATCTCATGGTCATGGTGCTTTCAAGACAACTGGGAACTCTGGGAAAACGAGGCCAAATAATGACGTCAGTGAACTTCAGGTCGGTAAGTCGGAGCTCTAGAAAGATGCCAGAGTTAGTTATTTTCCAGAGTTCCCAGTTGTTTTGAACATACTGTCGTCGGAAGTCAGACATTTCCAAGTTCCCAGTTGTCTTGAACACGGCATTAGTCTCAGCGACGGGAGGGAGAGAGCAGCAGAGGGTCCGCCTCTCACGGTCCCTGCTCCCTCTTTCATTAACTCTAGTATCAAACTTTGCTGGGGTCGTGGAAGCTGTAGGTAGGCACTGTGATTTGAACTATCCGATTGGCCAGTGCAGTAGGTACCGTCGATTTAGCCACAGATCTCAGAGTCCACCGGGTTGGAGGAGTTTGTCTTTTCAGACAAATGAAATGGTTCATAATGTGAACACTTTGCCTACCTGGTGCATCAAGTGCACCGACCGCCAACAGCACAACATGAAGAAAACAAAAAGGAACGTAAGCCTTTATGCCTTTATCATTGGCTTTTCTACTGAAATGTTTGGTGATCCACTAGGAATGCCTTGAAGATGGTGATCGACAGGTTGGTGACCACTGCTTTATAATATATAGGAATGTAATGCACTGTAGGGCTCTTCACAAGTCTATCAGTTGATATGACTGAATTCACTAGGCTTTACAGAACGTCACCAGTGGTAGCCCTCTGAAACCCCCCTGACATAGCTTGGTATTAAATATCATAACATTTCTCTGAACATTTGATCTTGGTTCCTATTTATAGTGGTGACTCATGACTTGGAAACTGTTTATAACAGTGGAATTAACAGCAGTAATATGTTTAACTGTGGAATTAGAGAAGTAATAGAATGTTTATAACAGTGGAATTAGGAGCAGTAATAGAATGTTTATAACAGTGGAATTAGGAGCAGTAATAGAATGTTTATAACTGTGGAATTAGAGCAGTAATATGTTTTATAACTGTGGAATTAGAGCAGTAATATGTTTTATAACTGTGGAATTAGAGCAGTAATAGAATGTTTATAACTGGAATTTGGAGCAGTGATAGAATGTTTATAACAGTGGAATTAGAGCAGTAATAGAATGTTTATAACAGTGGAATTAGAGCAGTAATAGAATGTTTAACTGTGGAATTAGGAGCAGTAATAGAATGTTTATAACTGTGGAATTAGAGCAGTGATAGAATGTTTATAACAGTGGAATTAGGAGCAGTAATAGAATGTTCATAACAGTGGAATTAGAGCAGTAATAGAATGTTTAACTGTGGAATTAGGAGCAGTAATAGAATGTTTATAACAGTGGAATTAGGAGCAGTAATAGAATGTTTATAACAGTGGAATTAAGAGCAGTAATAGAATGTTTATAACTGTGGAATTAGGAGCAGTAATAGAATGTTTATAACAGTGGAATTAGGAGCAGTAATAGAATGTTCATAACAGTGGAATTAAGAGCCGTCCTAGAAGGCCGTGAGCCTTCTCGATTTAGATACAGAACCCCCATCTCTCCTCTAAGATTCATTCAACTCAATTAACAATTCTAATCTATGCGCCTCCTTCTATAAGGAGATTATTTGACATGGTGGGAGAGTAAGATGTTGGGTGTTACTTTCACTAAGAGGAACCTCGATATACTTCTCCTTCCCTGGGGGTCAATAGAGAGGTTGGAGGGCTCATCATAATACATTTATCCTGCTGGGGGGATTAGTATCCATCTCTCCTACCCTGGGGGTCAATAGAGAGGTTGGAGGGCTCATCATAATACATTTATCCTGCTGGGGGGATTAGTATCCATCTCTCCTACCCTGGGGGTCAATAGAGAGGTTGGAGGGCTCATCATAATACATTTATCCTGCTGGGGGGATTAGTATCCATCTCTCCTACCCTGGGGGTCAATAGAGAGGTTGGAGGGCTCATCATAATACATTTATCCTGCTGGGGGGATTAGTATCCATCTCTCCTACCCTGGGGGTCAATAGAGAGGTTGGAGGGCTCATCATAATACATTTATCCTGCTGGGGGGATTAGTATCCATCTCTCCTACGCTGGGGGTCAATAGAGAGGTTGGAGGGCTCATCATAATACATTTATCCTGCTGGGGGGATTAGTATCCATCTCTCCTACCCTGGGGGTCAATAGAGAGGTTGGAGGGCTCATCATAATACATTTATCCTGCTGGGGGTATTTAGGCTCTGATCAAAAGTATTGCGCTATAGGGAATCTCTTCCACTGTCTGATATATATTTTGTCACCCCTAGCTCTCTCTCTCAAAGCTATTGACACCCCTTCTCGCTCCCAGAAAGCCATTGACATCCCTTCTCTCTTTCAAAAAGCCATTGACATCCCTTCTCTCTCTCTCTCTCTCTCTCAGAAACCCATTGACACCCCTTCTCTCTCTGTCAGAAAGCCATTGACATCCCTTCTCTCTCTCTCAGAAAGCCATTGACATCCCTTCTCTCTCTCTCAGAAAGCCATTGACATCCCTTCTCTCTCTCAGAAAGCCATTGACATCCCTTCTCTCTCTCAGAAAGCCATTGACATCCCCTCTCTCTCTCAGAAAGCCATTGACATCCCTTCTCTCTCTCAGAAAGCCATTGACATCCCTTCTCTCTCTCAGAAAGCCATTGACATCCCTTCTCTCTGTCAGAAAGCCATTGACATCCCTTCTCTCTCTCAGGCCATTGACATCCCTTCTCTCTGTCAGAAAGCCATTGACATCCCTTCTCTCTCTCAGAAAGCCATTGACATCCCTTCTCTCTGTCAGAAGGCCATTGACATCCCTTCTCTCTTTCAAAAAGCCATTGACATCCCTTCTCTCTCTCTCTCTCTCTCTCAGAAACCCATTGACACCCCTTCTCTCTCTCAGAAAGCCATTGACATCCCTTCTCTCTCTCAGAAAGCCATTGACATCCCTTCTCTCTCTCAGAAAGCCATTGACATCCCTTCTCTCTCTCAGAAAGCCATTGACATCCCTTCTCTCTCTCAGAAAGCCATTGACATCCCTTCTCTCTGTCAGAAAGCCATTGACATCCCTTCTCTCTCTCAGAAAGCCATTGACATCCCTTCTCTCTCTCAGAAAGCCATTGACATCCCTTCTCTCTCTCAGAAAGCCATTGACATCCCTTCTCTCTCTCAGAAAGCCATTGACATCCCTTCTCTCTCTCAGAAAGCCATTGACATCCCTTCTCTCTGTCAGAAAGCCATTGACATCCCTTCTCTCTGTCAGAAAGCCATTGACATCCCTTCTCTCTGTCAGAAAGCCATTGACATCCCTTCTCTCTGTCAGAAGGCCATTGACATCCCTTCTCTCTGTCAGAAAGCCATTGACATCCCTTCTCTCTGTCAGAAAGCCATTGACATCCCTTCTCTCTGTCAGAAAGCCATTGACATCCCTTCTCTCTGTCAGAAAGCCATTGACATCCCTTCTCTCTGTCAGAAAGCCATTGACATCCCTTCTCTCTGTCAGAAAGCCATTGACATCCCTTCTCTCTGTCAGAAAGCCATTGACATCCCTTCTCTCTGTCAGAAAGCCATTGACATCCCTTCTCTCTGTCAGAAAGCCATTGACATCCCTTCTCTCTGTCAGAAAGCCATTTGACTTCCGCTATGAGAAACAAGAGAACGTCACTGGTCACAGCTGCAGCTTGTGGGCCACATCTAAAAATACGTCATGTTACCTATGGGGAGGCCGTCATGTTACCTATGGGGAGGCCGTCATGTTACCTATGGGGAGGCCGTCATGTTACCTATGGGGAGGCCGTCATGTTACCTATGGGGAGGCCGTCATGTTACCTATGGGGAAGGCCGTCATGTTACCTATGGGGAGGCCGTCATGTTACCTATGGGGAGGCCGTCATGTTACCTATGGGGAAGGCCGTCATGTTACCTATGGGGAGGGCGTCATGTAGATGTTTTGTGGATGAAGAGTTGTGGTGTTGCAATATGTGATATAAGGAGAGTGGTATTTCTAGTGAATCAGAGGCTGGTTCTGTTGAGTTGCTGTTCACCATGTGGCAGATAGAATGCATGTCTCTGATCACAGGTAGCTTCCCAGATGGAAGCCTAGTCCCTAGAAACGGCACCCTAGTCCGTGTATTTCCTATGGGCCCTGGTCCAAAAGTAGTGCACTATAAAGGGAATAGGGAGCCGTTTGGGGGACAGACAGTTATTGTGGGGCCCTGCCTGGTGACAGCTGGCTGACTTCCTGCCCACCTGGGACTAGTAGATTTGACACATCCAGCCCACTGGAGTGACTGACTGACTGTGTTCAAATGCTTTGGTAGATTCTGACAACGAGAAAGGACCTACCTGAAAATCCTGAGCCTCTAATTGGCACCTTGGCTGGCATTGTCATCTACAAGACCCTGCTAGGTAAAGTTCCCCCTTATCTCAGCTCACTGGTCACCATAGCTGCACCCACCTGTAGCACGCGCTCCAGCAGGTATATCTCTCTGGTCACCCCAAAAGCCAATTCCTCCTTCGGCCGCCTCTCTTTCCAGTTCTCTGCTGCCAATGACTGGAACGAACTACAAAAATCTCTGAAACTGGAAACACTTATCTCCCTCACTAGCTTTAAGCACCAGCTGTCAGAGCAGCTCACAGATTACTGCACCTGTACATAGCCCATCTATAATTTAGCCCAAAGAACTACCTCTTCCCCTACTGTATTTATTTATTTTGCTCCTTTGCACCCCATTATTTATATTTCTACTTTGCACTTTCTTCCACTGTAAATCTACCATTCCAGTGTTTTACTTGCTATATTATATTTACTTTGCCACCATGGCCTTTTTTGCCTTTACCTCCCTTATCTCACCTCATTTGCTCACATTGTATATAGACTTATTTTTCTACTGTATTATTGACTGTATGTTTGTTTTACTCCATATATAACTCTGTGTTGTTGTATGTGTCGAACTGCTTTGCTTTATCTTGGCCAGGTCGCAGTTGTAAATGAGAACTTGTTCTCAACTTGCCTACCTGGTTAAATAAAGGTGAAATTAAAAAAAATAATACATTTCAAGGATTTGTGAGAATCCAATGATTCAGGGTTGAAATTCTTATTTTCACCGAGGCAGCATTTCTGGGATGAACTTTGTCAGAAAATAAAGAAAATACTTAGTTCCTCAATCTGTTGTTACTTGACTCCACATGGATGTCAGTTCTTGTAAAGGCAGTTAATGATGAGTAGAGCTTGATCTAGGACAAAAGATTCACTGCAACAATATGCATCTTTTAAAGGATGTAGCACCTCTAGCCGTAACACAGACACTCCTATGGTGCCATAAAAGTAACACAGCCACTTCCTGCTGTTCTGAGAAGTTGGTAGGTGCTTCCTGTCTTTAAGACCGAGAGAGACACATGGCTCACAGTGGGGACTAGTGCTAACTGGGACGATAGTCACGATACATGTCTGGCTTCACATAACACCACAGTCCTGTTGTTTTCTTATCTGGAGGACTCACCCCTGGGCAGGCAAGTAAATAATTAGCCTACAATGTGGGTGATATCAATTTACATTTGAGTCATTTAGCAGGTGCTCTTATCCAGAGCGATTTCATCTTAAGGTAACTCGGTGAGACAACCATGTATCTGTCACAGTAAGTCTGTATGTAGCCTCGCTACTTTTATAGCCTTGCTACTGTATATAGCCTGTCTTTTTACTGTTGTTTTATTTCTTTACCTACCTATTGTTCACCTAATACCTTTTTTGCACTATTGGTTAGAGCCTGTAAGTAAGCATTTCACCTGTTGTATTCGGATCACGTGACAAATAAACTTTGATTTGATTTAAAACCGTTCCTCAATAAAGCAGCTGTCAGCAAAGTCAGTGCTTGTAAGAAAATACAAATGTGACTGCAAAGTCAAGGGTGTTAGTTCCTCTGCTGTTGTTACTATCCTGTAGTATTGTAGTGGTATCTTGTTAGTATCCTGGTACTGTCGTATTTTAGCAGTATCTTGTTAGTATCCTGTAGTACTGTAGCGGTATCTTGTTGGTATCCTGTAGTACTGTAGTGGTATCTTGTTGGTATCCTGTAGTACTGTAGCGGTATCCTGTAGTATTGTAGCGGTATCCTGTAGTATTGTAGCGGTATCTTGTTAGTATCCTGTAGCGGTATCTTGTTAGTATCCTGTAGCGGTATCTTGTTAGTATCCTGTAGTACTGTAGCGGTATCTTGTTAGTATCCTGGTACTGTAGTATTTTAGCAGTATATTGTTAGTATCCTATAGTACTGTAGCGGTATCTTGTTGGTATCCTGTAGTACTGTAGCGGTATCTTGTTGGTATCCTGTAGTACTGTAGCGGTATCTTGTTAGTATCCTGGTACTGTAGTATTTTAGCATTATCTTGTTAGTATCCTATAGTACTGTAGCGGTATCTTGTTAGTATCCTGGTACTGTAGTATTTTAGCAGTATCTTGTTAGTATCCTATAGTACTGTAGTGGTATCTTGTTAGTATCCTGGTACTATAGTATCACAAGAAGGGTTGTTTGATCTGGATCACAAGAAAGGGTTGTTAGCTGAGATAAAGAGGTCACAGAATAGTCTCTCTGGCCAGACTCAGGGTGCTAGTCTCTGCACGCTCCACACAGAGGTGTCTGGCCAGACTCAGGGCTCTGTGAGGAGACGCTACAGTAAGGATGGTGTCTCTGGCCAGACTCAGGGCTCTGTGAGGAGACGCTACAGTAAGGATGGTGTCTCTGGCCAGACTCGGGGCTCTGTGAGGAGAAGCTACAGTAAGGATGGTGTCTCTGGCCAGACTCGGGGCTCTGTGAGGAGACGCTACAGTAAGGATGGTGTCTCTGGCCAGACTCAGGGCTCTGTGGGGAGACGCTACAGTAAGGATGGTGTCTCTGGCCAGACTCAGGGCTCTGTGAGGAGACGCTACAGTAAGGATGGTGTCTCTGGCCAGACTCAGGGCTCTGTGAGGAGACGCTACAGTAAGGATGGTGTCTCTGGCCAGACTCGGGGCTCTGTGAGGAGACTCTACAGTAAGGATGGTGTCTCTGGCCAGACTCAGGGCTCTGTGAGGAGACGCTACAGTAGGGATGGTGTCTCTGGCCAGACTCAGGGCTCTGTGAGGAGACGCTACAGTAAGGATGGTGTCTGGCCAGACTCAGGGCTCTGTGAGGAGACGCTACAGTAAGGATGGTGTCTCTGGCCAGACTCAGGGCTCTGTGAGGAGACGCTACAGTAAGGGTGGTGTCTGGCCAGACTCAGGGCTCTGTGAGGAGACGCTACAGTAAGGTTGGTGTCTCTGGTCAGACTCGGGGCTCTGTGAGGAGACTCTACAGTAAGGATGGTGTCTCTGGCCAGACTCGGGGCTCTGTGAGGAGACGCTACAGTAAGGATGGTGTCTCTGGCCAGACTCGGGGCTCTGTGAGGAGACTCTACAGTAAGGATGGTGTCTCTGGCCAGACTCGGGGCTCTGTGAGGAGACGCTACAGTAAGGATGGTGTCTTTGGCCAGACTCGGGGCTCTGTGAGGAGACGCTACAGTAAGGATGGTGTCTCTGGCCAGACTCGGGGCTCTGTGAGGAGACGCTACAGTAAGGATGGTGTCTGGCCAGACTCGGGGCTCTGTGAGGAGACGCTACAGTAAGGATGGTGTCTCTGGCCAGACTCGGGGCTCTGTGAGGAGACGCTACAGTAAGGATGGTGTCTCTGGCCAGACTCGGGGCTCTGTGAGGAGACGCTACAGTAAGGATGGTGTCTCTGGCCAGACTCAGGGCTCTGTGAGGAGACTCTACAGTAAGGATGGTGTCTCTGGCCAGACTCTGGGCTCTGTGAGGAGACGCTACAGTAAGGATGGTCTCTGGCCAGACTCAGGGCTCTTTGAGGAGATGCTACAGTAAGGATGGTGTCTCTGGCCAGACTCAGGGCTCTGTGAGGAGACGCTACAGTAAGGATGGTGTCTCTGGCCAGACTCCGGGCTCTGTGAGAAGACTCTACCGTAAGGACAGTGTCTCTGGCCAGACTCATTTATCTTATGATATCTGTAGGATGATGTTGATCATTGTTATAGTGAGAAGACATTTATCTTATGATATCTGTAGGATGATGTTGATCATTGTTATAGTGAGAAGACATTTATCTTATGATATCTGTAGGATGATGTTGATCATTATTATCGTGAGAAGACATTTATCTTATGATATCTGTAGGATGATGTTGATCATTATTATAGTGAGAAGACATTTATCTTATGATATCTGTAGGATGATGTTGATCATTGTTATAGTGAGAAGACATTTACCTTATGATATCTGTAGGATGATGTTGATCATTGTTATAGTGAGAAGACATTTATCTTATGATATCTGTAGGATGATGTTGATCATTATTATAGTGAGAAGACATTTATCTTATGATATCTGTAGGATGATGTTGATCATTGTTATAGTGAGAAGACATTTATCTTATGATATCTGTAGGATGATGTTGATCATTATTATAGTGAGAAGACATTTATCTTATGATATCTGTAGGATGATGTTGATCATTGTTATAGTGAGAAGACATTTATCTTATGATATCTGTAGGATGATGTTGATCATTGTTATAGTGAGAAGACATTTATCTTATGATATCTGTAGGATGATGTTGATCATTGTTATAGTGAGAAGACATTTATCTTATATCTGTAGGATGATGTTGATCATTATTATAGTGAGAAGACATTTATCTTATGATATCTGTAGGATGATGTTGATCATTGTTATAGTGAGAAGACATCTATCTTATGATATCTGTATGATGATGTTGATCATTATTGTAATAAGACATTTATCTGATGTAAAACTCTAACTACAGGTTGCATCCCAAACTGTATGTATGTTGTCAATGGATTTGGGGTCACTAGAAAAGAGCGGAGGCTACTCCACTTTCCATGGAGCTTAACAGGAAACCAAACAATGACTTGTTTATATTCAGTAACATCAACTAATACAACATCTGTGTTAATGTACACAGTGACCTACACAGTAACGTATACAGTGACCTACACAGTAACGTATACAGTGACCTACACAGTAACGTATACAGTGACCTACACAGTAACGTATACAGTGACCTACACAGTGACCTACACAGTAACGTATACAGTGACCTACACAGTAACGTATACAGTGACCTACACAGTAACGTATACAGTGACCTACACAGTAACGTATACAGTGACCTACACAGTGACCTACACAGTGACCTACACAGTAACGTATACAGTGACCTACACAGTAACGTATACAGTGACCTACACAGTGACCTACACAGTAACGTATACAGTGACCTACACAGTAACGTATACAGTGACCTACACAGTAACGTATACAGTGACCTACACAGTAACGTATACAGTGACCTACACAGTAACGTATACAGTGACCTACACAGTAACGTATACAGTGACCTACACAGTAACGTATACAGTGACCTACACAGTAACGTATACAGTGACCTACACAGTGACCTACACAGTAACGTATACAGTGACCTATACATTGACCTACACAGTGACCTATACAGTGCAGATTTGTGAAACATGTTTCCATAAAATCATGGATGACTGAGGCTTTATAATTTGACGGTGGCTAGTCCTTATGTCTATCCAACGGGTATTACTGACCTCCATAGAGATGTACTAGAGCTCATCTCCTATCTTTTCAATGGCTGCTTCTGTGAGAGCAAGTCAACCCTCTATCCACCTCTATGTTTACGTGTCCTCTACTTCCTGTTCCTTTACTTGTCCTGTACTTCCTGTTTCCCCCCAGCCGAGCTGGACTCTGAGCACGCCCAGAAGGTGCTGGACATGGAACACGCCCAGCAGGGGAAGCTGAAGGAGAGGCAGAAGTACTTTGAAGAAGCTTTCCAACAGGACATGGATCAGTACCTCTCTACTGGCTACCTGCAGATCACCGACAGAAGAGGTGAGCTGGAACCGAGAACACACACTTGTTTGGCTCCCAAATGGCACCCTGTTCCCTTTTATAGTGCACTGCTTTGGACCATAGCACTACGGGCCCTGGGAAGTAGTGCACTACGGGTCTGTAGGAAATAGCGTCCCATTTGGAACACTCTCTGTTGATACGGCAGGGTAGCCTAGTGGTTAGAGCGTTGAACTAGTAACCGAAAGGTTGCAAGATCAAATCCCCGAGCTGACAAGGTAAAAATCTGTCGTTCTGCCCCTGAACAAGGCAGTTAACCCACTGTTCCTAGGCCGTCATTGAAAATAAGAATTTGATCTTAACTGACTTGCATAGTTAAATAAAGGCTAAATAAAAATAAAATAAAAATATAAACGTTGCAGAAGGTCAAAGAAAGGCTCTTTTAAAAAGGTTGACTTGTGTTTTATGATATTTTCTGTATTAACTTTCGTCTGGTGTAACTGCTGTGTTGTAGATTCTATGACTTTTCCCTTGTCTTGTTCTGCTCTGTCTAATGCTGGGACGTTGAGCTTTACAATAACCAGTGACGCTACGCCGGTTAATTGACTGTTTCCTATGTCTTTTATTGTGCTTCCCCTTCCTGCTTTCATCATACTTGAGGTATGATAGTGCTGTCTGTCTGTGTGTGTGTGTGTGTGTGTGTGTGTGTGTGTGTGTGTGTGTGTGTGTGTGTGTGTGTGTGTGTGTGTGTGTGTGTGTGTGTGTGTGTGTGTGTGTGTGTGTGTGTGTGTGTGTGTGTATCTTCAGTGTTATGCTGTTGTACTGTCTGTCAGACTGAGGTTCTCAATTCGTCATTCCGTGATTCCTCGCACCCCATCTCCTCGCCTCTCTTTCAACCATATTGGAGGATAAGTTCCAAGATGGATGGGACTGAGTAACAGTACCGGAGTCGTGCAGCTGCAGTGTGATGTGACGCTGGTTGTGTGTCGCTCCACAGGGCCAATAGGTAGCATGTCTTCCATGGAGGTGAACGTTGACGTTCTGGAACAGATGGACTTGATGGACGTGTCGGACCACGAAGCCCTCGACGTCTTTCTCAACTCTGGAGGAGAAGACAACAGCCTGAGCTCCTCACTCACCTCAGGTACTTATCAACACCGTGCACTATGTAGGGAATAACCAACTCAGTGGCCTTGTGGTTAGTGTCCTCCCTGAAATTGGAAGATTGGGAGTAGCTTCACGCTACGGAAACAGGAGATAGACTAGTGTCCTGTCCAGGGGGTGTACTGGTACATCAAGCTGTCTCACTACAGTAACAGGAGATAGACTAGTGTCCTGTCCAGGTGGTGTACTAGTACATCAAGCTGTCTCACTACAGTAACAGGAGATAGACTAGTGTCCTGTCCAGGTGGTGTACTAGTACATCAAGCTGTCTCACTACAGTAACAGGAGATAGACTAGTGTCCTGTCCAGGTGGTGTACTAGTACATCAAGCTGTCTCACTACAGTAACAGGAGATAGACTAGTGTCCTGTCCAGGTGGTGTACTAGTACATCAAACTGCCTCACTACAGTAACAGGAGATAGACTAGTGTCCTGTCCAGGAGGTGTACTGGTACATCAAGCTGCCTCACTACAGAAACAGGCTTGCAGAAGGCTTGCTACTTATTTGTACAAATTTATGTAGGGAATAGGGTACAATTTGGGACGACCATGTGTTGATATCATGTAGCCACCAACGGTACAGAGACAGTATGGCTAATGCTATCATGTAGCCACCAACGGTACAGACACAGTATGGCTAATGCTATCATGTAGCCACCAACGGTACAGAGACAGTATGGCTAATGCTATCATGTAGCCACCAACAGTACAGACACAGTATGGCTAATGCTATCATGTAGCCACCAACGGTACAGACACAGTATGGCTAATGCTATCATGTAGCCACCAACAGTACAGACACAGTATGGCTAATGCTATCATGTAGCCACCAACGGTACAGACACAGTATGGCTAATGCTATCATGTAGCCACCAACGGTACAGACACAGTATGGCTAATGCTATCATGTAGCCACCAACGGTACAGACACAGTATGGCTAATGCTATCATGTAGCCACCAACGGTACAGACACAGTATGGGTAATGCTATCATGTAGCCACCAACGGTACAGAGACAGTATGGCTAATGCTATCATGTAGCCACCAACGGTACAGAGACAGTATGGCTAATGCTATCATGTAGCCACCAACGGTACAGAGACAGTATGGCTAATGCTAACTAACCAGTAGAACAACAGTACATTTCTTTGCTGTGCTTTGTGCTGTTTTGCTTGTGTCCATTTAGTCATGTTATTAAGTGCGTTGCTAGTGAGCCACTTTCTTATGAACGCATGGTATCAAAGCATGCGCGTCACCGTGGGGATAACACGTTGTGTTGTCATGGGAAGGTGGTCATGAGTTCAAACAAAACAGAGATTATACACTGCAGCACACTAGAATCACATGATGGAGCATGTGGTTGAGTCCCAAATGGAACCCTGTGTCCCATATATGGGCAGAGCCGTGATGTTGGACTGATCCCCTCTCCCTCCCTCCTGTCTCCCAGGTCCAGACCCTGAGTCGTTGTCCTCTGAGATCTCCCTGCGGGTGCCCACCCTGGCGGAACTGAGGAACAAGCCGTCTTCCTTCTCCTCCACGGAGCCAGGCTCAGCCAGCCAGGACACCAGCCAGGACACCAGCCTGGGGGAGTGCCAGGAGGGGGAGGGCAGCGAGGCCAGCGGAGACGGAGACCAGCCTCTGGTACTGCCAGACGAGGAGGAAGTGCAGGCTGACACAGCCCTGGTGTCGTTGCCCGAGGTGGAAAAGTTCAAGAACTCTGACGACAGCGACTCGCAGGCCTCTTAGGAGCCGTCACAGAGCTGCCGCTTGGCTGAGAACGGCACTAGGGGCTATAGGGTAGCTCCTAGACGCTGATCTGGGGGTCCGTTTTGCATTTTTCTCCAAAAGCTTTTTCCCCCGTTTTTTATAAATGAAATGTAGCTTCCTTCCTTGTATCCAATTATATCTAAGTAAATAATAATAAAGATGTTTAAAATGTTCAAGGTACTGCATTCTTCATGAGTTCAAACAAAACAGAGATTATACACTGCAGCACACTAGAATCACATGATGGAGCATGTGGCTGAGTCCCAAATGGAACCCTGTATCCCATATATGGGCAGAGCCGTGAGTTTAAACCAAAGGTTTGAGGTCGATAACTAGAATAGCTTGGTGGTTGTTAAACACAGAGACGTTTGGCAGGATGCTTGGAGGGTACAGACACACGGCACTGAGAAGAACACATTTGGATAGACACTGTCAAACCTTTTTATTCAACCTTAATGGGTACTAACAAATAAAATAGAAAATAAAACGGTCATTGTCCAACTTGAATCAGCATGGAAGGAAAACAGTATCAGAGATAATAAATTAGACGGTCGGCTGTAATGAGCCTGTTGTAAAAAAACAACCAAAACATCAAACTCTGTATATATGTGAACTTTAAAAATGGATTGTTTTTGTAAGGGGTCTCAACAAGCTGATTTAAAGGACTCTTGTCTCGAGGCTGGAGTGCAACAGCAGGAGGTACTGCTTCTGTACATAGTCGATTTTACAATTTTATTATTCTTCTACTTATTTTCCCTTATCTTAAAAAAGTAAAGGTAAAAAACGAGGGGATTGAAACGATGCTGTACTTCAGTGATATAAGAAGCACTTCTCCATACATGTTACCAGGGCAACCCTGGCCCCATACAACTAATGTCCAATACAGTTGACACAAGGGTTGTGATACAATATATTATTTTTTGGTCTGCACAAAAAACATTTACACAACCATTTCACTGTCTCCACAACGCTTGTGTAATTGTATATTTGTTTTGTATCACAACCGTTGAGTGTATACGGGGCCACAGATGAAGTAACGGGTGGGGGGGTGGGAGTAAGGCTTTTCCTTCATAAATCCCCTACTCCAAAACACTGCATTCCATTCCTTAAAAGGCTCAGGTACATGTATCTTTAGACATTGACATTGTTTTATATGTACAATGCTGTTGTGGTTTTCAGTTTTTCTTCTTTGATAAAACACCTGGACTGTAACTCTCCCAAATGGCACCCTATTCCCTATATAGTGCCGTTGGGGCTCTGGTCAAAACTAGTGCTCTAAATAGGGGATAGGCTGCCATTTGGAACGCAGTCCCAGAGACCCAAGAGTTGCAGGTCAAGAGCCTATAAGGGTCTAGAGTGGATAACTTGGTCACAAAACAAAAACTATCGGCACCAAAAGTGATTGAAAATGATTAGTATGCATTTTGTTTAGGCACAGTGTTTCACGCCAAAATGGTCAGATGAGCGGTGTGAAGCCCACGATGACCGTTCCACTCTTGGCCAATTCTCTAAATAATTATAACATCAAGGATCTGAGAAGGGGCCCTGTTTTATACTGAGGCCAGGGTCGTATTCACTAGGAACCAAACAGAAGCAAAAGGGCCAAAACGGGGAGGGACTACCTGAACATGTCCAATAAGGAACGCTTGTTTTTTGTTTTTCTGTTGCAAAACGTTTTGCTACGTTTAGCACTAATAAATACGACCCACTTTTTGCGCTCCGCTGGAAAAAACTTTATCGTATTCATGTATTACAAACCCCTGAAGAGCCTTATTACTGGTTGGAGTCTAACGCAAAACTGTGTGTAGAATCAACTTATTGGTAACAAGTTCTAAAAACGTGTTCACAGTTCAGGATGCAGTCCAATGGCTTTGAGCGAAACAGAAATGATCATTATTATTATTACTACTACACCAATGACAGTATAAATTGAGCACCAAGATGTAGCAGCAGGGAAGTGAAGTCTGTAGGTAATAACAGTAGCTAGGAGGATATTGGGATATCTAGATACAATTTACAGTATTGGACGAAGGGCTGGATTCAATCCATATCGCTGAAGATCCGCGCTAACATTTTAAAGGTCATTTCCAATCGAGCTGAGATATGCAGCGAACGCGGGAACGTTGCCTTCAAATTTCAATTGAGCTGTAACGCGGATCCTCCGATACGGAACTGAAACCAGCCATTAATGCCTCTTAAAAAGAACATGTTTTTTTACGCTAGTGCAAAAGCCGTGGTTTAAGGAGCACATTCTCCACACTGAGCAGAGAGAAATGTACCGTCGTGAAGCACTGGTCCTGTTGGAATACTTCAGAAGTCCTTCCTTTCTACCTTCCTTCCTTCCTTTGAAGTAATCACAGGTGCGAATTGGTTGGATTGGTGACAGTAATTGGGTGGTAGTAACCTAACCACTTGTAAATCTGTGTTTACCTCAAAGAACCCAGGAAGGAAGGATGTGAAGTATTGGAGCGCGGCCCATGATGTGAGTTATTTAGAGCTGAGGGCGGTCTTGGGCAGGGTGGAGGAGGGGAGGCGGGTGAGGGACACAGTGATGGAGGTTCTGTTTCGGGTGCTGCGTTTGGCCGGGGTGGACGTCTCACCGAGGCCCTGAAGTCCTCTCGTCCCCCTCCTCTTCTCAGCACCGCTCCTCTCCAGCACTCTCCCACACACCCTGCTCACCAGATGGTTGATTTGGTCCTGAGAGGAAGAGGAATTGGAATCAGGAGAAGAAGAATGTGGGTTGACATTGAAGAGTGGGTGTAGTAATTGACGACCTCCTACTTCCTAATAATGGAGGTCTGGACTATGAATGTATTGATTGTGTTGAGCTGAACTGCTTTCATGTTCTGAGAATTTTCACATCTCCTGGTTAAACAAGGTTACATCAAATGTTGGAAAGAATTTAGACCAGTGTGCTGTAGTAGTGTGTACTGTAGTAGTGTGCTGTAGTAGTGTACTGTAGTAGTGCGTACTGTAGTAGTGTACTGTAGTAGTGTACTGTAGTAGTGTGCTGTAGTAGTGCGTACTGTAGTAGTGTACTGTAGTAGTGTGCTGTAGTTGTGCACTGTAGTAGTGTACTGTAGTAGTGTGTAGTGTACTGAATTTGTGCACTTTAGTAGTGTGTAGTGTACTGTAGTAGTATGTAGTGTACTTTAGTAGTGTGTAGTGTACTGAATTTGTGCACTTTAGTAGTGTGTAGTGTACTGTAGTAGTATGTAGTGTACTTTAGTAGTGTGTAGTGTACTTTAGTAGTGTACTGAAGTATACTTTAGTAGTGTGTACTGTAGTTGTGTAGTGTACTGTTGTACTGTACTGTAGTAGTGTGTAGTGCACTAGTAGTGTACTGTAGTGTGTAGTGCACTGTAGTAATGTAGTAGTAGTGTACTGTAGTAGTGTGTAGTGCACTGTAGTAATGTGCTGTAGTAGTGTACTGTAGTTGTGTACTTTAGTAGTTTGTAGTGTAGTGTGTAGTGCACTGTAGTACTGTACTGTAGTATACTGTAGTTGTGTACTTTAGTAGTGTAGTGTACTGTAGTAGTGTGTACTGTAGTTGTGTACTGTAGTGTGTAGTGTACTGTAGTTGTGTGTAGTGTACTGTAGTAGTGTACTGTAGTAGTGCATAGTGTACTGTAGTTTGTAGTGTGTAGTGTAGTGCACTGTTGTACTGTAGTAGTGTGTACTGTAGTGCACTGTAGTGTGAAGTGTACTGTAGTAGTGTACTGTAGTAGTGTACTGTAGCAGTGTGTAGTGTACTGTAGTAGTGTGTACTGTAGTAGTGTACTGTAGTAGTGTGTCGCGTACTGTAGTAGTGTGTCGTGTAGTGTACTGTAGTTGTGTGTAGTGTAGTATACAGTAGTAGCGTAGTGTACTGTAGTAGTGTGTAGTGTACTGTAGTACCTCGTCGTAACGGTACATCATTTTGAGGCCTCGGCAAGACTTGTGTTTCTGTACGTACAGCAGGACACACTCCAGACAGAACACCACGTTCTCACTCTCCTGAACCACCTGCAGGGACATGAGGAGCATGCCGTCAGGACAGAATAAACACAACATTTTCCCTCCTGAACCACCTGCAGGGACATGAGGAGCATGCCATCAGGACAGAATAAACACAACATTTTCCCTCCAGGGACAATAAAGTAAGACCGGTCTTTTTACAGGACATTTACGATTGAGCTCACATCTGCAGACTTAACCATCGATGCCATCTCCACGAACATCGGGGAAATGGCCTTTCAGAAGGCTCCTTGTTGGCCGTGCAGTGCGCTTGTCGACAACGTGCCTTTGATTGAATCCCTGCCTATGTTTTGGCCCAACCTTCCCTGCCCAGTAAAGACTCACCATGGAGAGGTAGCAGAGGTGTTGGCACACCTGGCAGCGTCGGTCCGAGGGGTCGAGCCTCAGCCACTGGCGCTGGATCCTCCTGCTCTCTGACGAGGCCTGGTTGTCATGGCTACAGTAGCGGGCAACAGACCGCAGGCCGGCGTCAAACAGATCCCTGCGCTGTCTCAACTCTGTATCCCTGGAACAGGTAGAGCAGACTGGTGTATCGTCTGTAATCAATGGCTACTGTTTCCTTTTTTTAAAGTTGTAGAAAGGGTCAATTTGCAATAGGTACCATGTACTTTTAAATGAATGATGTATAGCTATTGATTCTTGAGAGTGGTTACATTTCTCCAGCCCCATCCCACAGCTGTTTATTCAACAGGTGGTGGGGTGACTGCTTTGTCGTTTTTTGAATCCCAGATTGCCCTTTTAAGAGTAGCATTACATTCTATGTATGATGGGACTGTGATAAAATCAAATGTATTTATAAAGCCCTTCTTACATCAGCTGGTATCTCAAAGTGCTGTACAGAAACCCAGCCTAAAACCCCAAACAGCAAGCAATGCAGGTGTAGAAGCACGGTGGCTAGGAAAAACTCCCTAGAAAGGCAGGAACCTAGGAAGAAACCTAGAGAGGAACCAGGGTCTGAGGGGAGGCCAGTCCTCTTCTGGCTGTGCCGGATGGAGATTATAACAGAACATGGCCAAGATGTTCAAATGTTCATAGATGACCAGCAGGGTCAAATAATAATAATCACAGTGGATGTCGAGGGTGCAACAGGTCAGCACCTCAGGAGTAAATGTCAGTTGGCTTTTCATAGCCGATCATTGCCGCTCCTGCTGTCTCTAGAGAGTTTAAAACAGCAGGTCTGGCGTCAGGTAGCACGTCCGGGGATCTACAATGATACTGTGATCTACAATGATACTGTGACCTACAATGATAATTCTGCTATTAATACTGTGATCTGGAATGATGATACTGCTATTGATACTGTGATCTACAATGATACTGTGACCTACAATGATAATTCTGCTATTAATACTGTGATCTGGAATCATAATACTGCTACTGATACTGTGATCTGGAATGATAATACTGCTATTGATACTGTGATCTGGAATGATAATACTGCTATTGATACTGTGATCTGGAATCATAATACTGCTATTGATACTGTGATCTGGAATGATAATACTGCTATTGATACTGTGATCTACAATGATACTGTGACCTACAATGATAATTCTGCTATTAATACTGTGATCTGGAATGATAATACTGCTATTGATACTGTGATCTGGAATGATAATACTGCTATTGATACTGTGATCTGGAATCATAATACTGCTATTGATACTGTGATCTGGAATGATAATACTGCTATTGATACTGTGATCTGGAATGATAATACTGCTATTGGTTAAATAGTTAAACCCACCTGAGGTCTTTGAGAAGTGAGGTCATGGTACTCAGAATGACACCATTCTCCCGTTTAGATTCTGACATTGCGATCTGGTACAGCAACTTCTCCATGGAGAAGGACCTCTCTATGCGTCGACATTTCAGCTCCTGTGGAGGAGAGGTAAGAGATATTTCAACATTTGATATGACAGGGTCTTTTGACAACATATCCCAGTTCAGATGAATGGATGTGCTCAGTTTGGTAAACCCTCGCAAATCCCTCCTTTCATGCAGTAGATGTGTAGGGAACTAAAATCCATGTGGATAACAGAATCTTTGATACTGAACTGACCAGCGGAACACCGGGTACACAGAGGCACTCTCTACCCTCAGTTTGTCCACTCTATCTGAACTGACTGACTGATAGACAGACAGACTGACTGACTGACTGACTGACTAAACTATGTGTTGACTTTGCCAGGAAGCTGGTTAAGTCAGACTTTAGAGTCTGGTTACCACCCCTTCGTGAGGAGCTTTCAGGACTGGAACTCAGTCAAACTGGCCACCCCAAGATGTACAGGAGCATGGAGAGGTACAGGACGGGTACAGGAGTTCATACTCTATGTGGTCAGACTCCTAAACGAAAATGGATTTTCGTTAATTTTAGCAAAGACATTTATATCACTTTGAAATTGTCTTGAATAACAATATATATATTTTTTTATTGTAACAGAAAAGTAATTCAGATTTTTTTTATGGAGAACTGTGTTTAAGAATCTGTATTAATGTTGAAGACCAATACATTAATCAAACTGATCTTGCAACTTTATCTGTGAAAACAACATTGATCATGCCGATGCCAACGACTAGTAACACTATACTAAATACTACAGCAACGTTAGCATGGCAGGTAACATTATCATCCATTATGTACTGAATTAAACTATACTCTTCTTTCAACTAATAGCTTTTCCTTCAAGTATTGATACGACGGGGGGCTCCAACCTTGGCAGCCTGGTATCCCGTGTTCAGCCACTGGGGGGTGGCGAAGTGCACTGTCTCGGAGACGCTGTAGCCGCAGCACACCTTGGAGACGAACGCTGCCGGGAAACAGACGACGAACTGGCCACTCTGCTGGACGGTCCGGTGCACTTTGACCCCCGCTCGACACAGCACCTCCGGAGAGATCTGGAGGGAGGGAGGGAGGGAGAGAGCATGTATTACCTGACGACCAAGTCTACATCCCAAATGGCATCCTCTTCCAGATGTAGTGCACTACTTCCATCCTGTTCCCTATATAGTGCACTACTTACATCCTGTTCCCTATATAGTACGCTTCTTGCACCCTGTTCCCTATATAGTGCAGAACTTTTCACCAGAGCCCAGTGTGTATGTGTGTGGACAGTGTTTATGTAGTCCATGTTTGTACTGTATGTGTGGACAGTGTTTATGTAGTCCATGTTTGTACTGTATGTGTGTGGACAGTGTTTATGTAGTACATGTTTATACTGTATGTGTGGACAGTGTTTATGTAGTCCATGTTTGTACTGTATGTGTGGACAGTGTTTATGTAGTCCATGTTTGTACTGTATGTGTGTGGACAGTGTTTATGTAGTCCATGTTTGTACTGTATGTGTGTGGACAGTGTTTATGTAGTCCATGTTTGTACTGTATGTGTGGACAGTGTTTATGTAGTCCATGTTTGTACTGTATGTGTGTGGACAGTGTTTATGTAGTCCATGTTTGTACTGTATGTGTGGACAGTGTTTATGTAGTCCATGTTTGTACTGTATGTGTGGACAGTGTTTATGTAGTCCATGTTTGTACTGTATGTGTGTGGGCAGTGTTTATGTAGTCCATGCTTATACTGTATGTGTGTGGACAGTGTTTATGTAGTCCATGTTTATACTGTATGTGTGTGGACAGTGTTTATGTAGTCCATGTTTGTACTGTATGTGTGGACAGTGTTTATGTAGTCCATGTTTGTACTGTATGTGTGGACAGTGTTTATGTAGTCCATGTTTGTACTGTATGTGTGGACAGTGTTTATGTAGTCCATGTTTATACTGTATGTGTGGACAGTGTTTATGTAGTCCATGTTTGTACTGTATGTGTGTGGACAGTGTTTCTGTAGTCCATGCTTATACTGTATGTGTGTGGACAGTGTTTATGTAGTCCATGTTTATACTGTATGTGTGTGGACAGTGTTTATGTAGTCCATGTTTGTACTGTATGTGTGGACAGTGTTTATGTAGTCCATGTTTGTACTGTATGTGTGGACAGTGTTTATGTAGTCCATGTTTGTACTGTGTGTGTGGACAGTGTTTATGTAGTCCATGTTTATACTGTATGTGTGTGGACAGTGTTTATGTAGTCCATGTTTGTACTGTATGTGTGGACAGTGTTTATGTAGTCCATGTTTGCACTGTATGTGTGGACAGTGTTTATGTAGTCCATGTTTGTACTGTATGTGTGTGGACAGTGTTTATGTTGTCCATGTTTATACTGTATGTGTGGACAGTGTTTATGTAGTCCATGTTTGTACTGTATGTGTGTGGACAGTGTTTATGTAGTCCATGTTTGTACTGTATGTGTGTGGACAGTGTTTATGTAGTCCATGTTTGTACTGTATGTGTGTGGACAGTGTTTATGTAGTCCATGTTTGTACTGTATGTGTGGACAGTGTTTATGTAGTCCATGTTTGTACTGTATGTGTGTGGACAGTGTTTATGTAGTCCATGTTTATACTGTATATGTGTGGACAGTGTTTATGTAGTCCATGTTTGTACTGTATGTGTGGACAGTGTTTATGTAGTCCATGTTTGTACTGCATGTGTGTGGACAGTGTTTATGTAGTCCATGTTTGTACTGTATGTGTGTGGACAGTGTTTATGTAGTCCATGTTTGTACTGTATGTGTGGACAGTGTTTATGTAGTCCATGTTTGTACTGTATGTGTGTGGACAGTGTTTATGTAGTCCATATTTGTACTGTATGTGTGGACAGTGTTTATGTAGTCCATGTTTATACTGTATGTGTGTGGACAGTGTTTATGTAGTCCATGTTTATACTGTATGTGTGTGGACAGTGTTTATGTAGTCCATGTTTGTACTGTATGTGTGTGGACAGTGTTTATGTAGTCCATGTTTGTACTGTATGTGTGGACAGTGTTTATGTAGTCCATGTTTGTACTGTATGTGTGTGGACAGTGTTTATGTAGTCCATGTTTATACTGTATGTGTGGACAGTGTTTATGTAGTCCATGTTTGTACTGTATGTGTGGACAGTGTTTATGTAGTCCATGTTTGTACTGTATGTGTGTGGACAGTGTTTATGTAGTCCATGTTTGTACTGTATGTGTGTGGACAGTGTTTATGTAGTCCATGTTTATACTGTATGTGTGGACAGTGTTTATGTAGTCCATGTTTGTATTGTATGTGTGGACAGTGTTTATGTAGTCCATGTTTATACTGTATGTGTGGACAGTGTTTATGTAGTCCATGTTTATACTGTATGTGTGGACAGTGTTTATGTAGTACATGTTTATACTGTATGTGTGGACAGTGTTTATGTAGTCCATGTTTATACTGTATGTGTGGACAGTGTTTATGTAGTCCATGTTTGTACTGTATGTGTGGACAGTGTTTATGTAGTCCATGTTTATACTGTATGTGTGTGGACAGTGTTTATGTAGTCCATGTTTGTATTGTATGTGTGGTCAGTGTTTATGTAGTCCATGTTTGTACTGTATGTGTGTGGACAGTGTTTATGTAGTCCATGTTTGTACTGTATGTGTGAACAGTGTTTCTGTAGTCCATGTTTATACTGTATGTGTGGACAGTGTTTATGTCGTCCATGTTTATACTGTATGTGTGTGGACAGTGTTTATGTTGTCCATGTTTGTACTGTATGTGTGGACAGTGTTTATGTAGTCCATGTTTGTACTGTATGTGTGGACAGTGTTTATGTAGTCCATGTTTGTACTGCATGTGTGGACAGTGTTTATGTAGTCCATGTTTGTACTGTATGTGTGGACAGTGTTTATGTAGTCCATGTTTATACTGTATGTGTGGACAGTGTTTATGTAGTCCATGTTTATACTGTATGTGTGGACAGTGTTTATGTAGTCCATGTTTGTACTGTATGTGTGGACAGTGTTTATGTAGTCCATGTTTGTACTGTATGTGTGGACAGTGTTTATGTAGTCCATGTTTGTACTGTATGTGTGGACAGTGTTTATGTAGTCCATGTTTGTACTGTATGTGTGGACAGTGTTTATGTAGTCCATGTTTGTACTGTATGTGTGTGGGACAGTGTTTATGTAGTCCATGTTTGTACTGTATGTGTGTGGACAGTGTTTATGTAGTCCATGTTTATACTGTATGTGTGTGGACAGTGTTTATGTAGTCCATGTTTGTACTGTATGTGTGGACAGTGTTTATGTAGTCCATGTTTGTACTGTATGTGTGTGGACAGTGTTTATGTAGTCCATGTTTGTACTGTATGTGTGGACAGTGTTTATGTAGTCCATGTTTGTACTGTATGTGTGTGGACAGTGTTTATGTAGTCCATGTTTGTACTGTATGTGTGTGGACAGTGTTTATGTAGTCCATGTTTATACTGTATGTGTGTGGACAGTGTTTATGTAGTCCATGTTTGTACTGTATGTGTGGACAGTGTTTATGTAGTCCATGTTTGTACTGTATGTGTGGACAGTGTTTATGTAGTCCATGTTTATACTGTATGTGTGGACAGTGTTTATGTAGTACATGTTTATACTGTATGTGTGGACAGTGTTTATGTAGTCCATGTTTACACTGTATGTGTGGACAGTGTTTATGGAGTCCATGTTTGTACTGTATGTGTGGACAGTGTTTATGTAGTCCATGTTTATACTGTATGTGTGTGGACAGTGTTTATGTAGTCCATGTTTGTACTGTATGTGTGGACAGTGTTTATGTAGTCCATGTTTGTATTGTATGTGTGGACAGTGTTTATGTAGTCCATGTTTGTACTGTATGTGTGTGGACAGTGTTTATGTAGTCCATGTTTGTACTGTATGTGTGAACAGTGTTTCTGTAGTCCATGTTTATACTGTATGTGTGGACAGTGTTTATGTCGTCCATGTTTATACTGTATGTGTGGACAGTGTTTATGTAGTCCATGTTTGTATTGTATGTGTGGACAGTGTTTATGTAGTCCATGTTTATACTGTATGTGTGTGGACAGTGTTTATGTAGTCCATGTTTATACTGTATGTGTGTGGACAGTGTTTATGTAGTCCATGTTTGTACTGCATGTGTGGACAGTGTTTATGTAGTCCATGTTTGTACTGTATGTGTGGACAGTGTTTATGTAGTCCATGTTTATACTGTATGTGTGGACAGTGTTTATGTAGTCCATGTTTATACTGTATGTGTGGACAGTGTTTATGTAGTCCATGTTTGTACTGTATGTGTGGACAGTGTTTATGTAGTCCATGTTTGTACTGTATGTGTGGACAGTGTTATGTAGTCCATGTTTGTACTGTATGTGTGGACAGTGTTTATGTAGTCCATGTTTGTACTGTATGTGTGGACAGTGTTTATGTAGTCCATGTTTGTACTGTATGTGTGTGGACAGTGTTTATGTAGTCCATGTTTGTACTGTATGTGTGTGGACAGTGTTTATGTAGTCCATGTTTTATACTGTATGTGTGTGGACAGTGTTATGTAGTCCATGTTTGTACTGTATGGTGTGGACAGTGTTTATGTAGTCCATGTTTGTACTGTATGTGTGGACAGTGTTTATGTAGTCCATGTTTGTACTGTATGTGTGGACAGTGTTTATGTAGTCCATGTTTGTACTGTATGTGTGGACAGTGTTTATGTAGTCCATGTTTGTACTGTATGTGTGTGGACAGTGTTTATGTAGTCCATGTTTTATACTGTGTGTGTGTGGACAGTGTTTATGTAGTCCATGTTTGTACTGTATGTGTGGACAGTGTTTATGTAGTCCATGTTTGTACTGTATGTGTGTGGACAGTGTTTATGTAGTCCATGTTTATACTGTATGTGTGGACAGTGTTTATGTAGTCCATGTTTGTACTGTATGTGTGGACAGTGTTTATGTAGTCCATGTTTGCACTGTATGTGTGGACAGTGTTTATGTAGTCCATGTTTGTACTGTATGTGTGTGGATAGTGTTTATGTAGTCCATGTTTGTACTGTATGTGTGGACAGTGTTTATGTAGTCCATGTTTGCACTGTATGTGTGGACAGTGTTTATGTAGTCCATGTTTGTACTGTATGTGTGGACAGTGTTTATGTAGTCCATGTTTGTACTGTATGTGTGGACAGTGTTATGTAGTCCATGTTATACTGTATGTGTGTGGACAGTGTTTATGTAGTCCATGTTTGTACTGTATGTGTGGACAGTGTTTATGTAGTCCATGTTTGTACTGTATGTGTGTGGACAGTGTTTATGTAGTCCATGTTTGTACTGTATGTGTGGACAGTGTTTATGTAGTCCATGTTTGTACTGTATGTGTGTGGACAGTGTTTATATAGTCCATGTTTATACTGTATGTGTGGACAGTGTTTATGTAGTCCATGTTTGTACTGTATGTGTGGACGTGTTTATGTAGTCCATGTTTTGTACTGTATGTGTGTGGACAGTGGTTATGTAGTCCATGTTTGTACTGTATGTGTGTGGACAGTGTTTATGTAGTCCATGTTTATACTGTATGTGTGGACAGTGTTTATGTAGTCCATGTTTGTATTGTATGTGTGGACAGTGTTTATGTAGTCCATGTTTATACTGTATGTGTGGACAGTGTTTATGTAGTCCATGTTTATACTGTATGTGTGGACAGTGTTTATGTAGTACATGTTTATACTGTATGTGTGGACAGTGTTTATGTAGTCCATGTTTATACTGTATGTGTGGACAGTGTTTATGTAGTCCATGTTTGTACTGTATGTGTGGACAGTGTTTATGTAGTCCATGTTTATACTGTATGTGTGTGGACAGTGTTTATGTAGTCCATGTTTATACTGTATGTGTGTGGACAGTGTTTATGTAGTCCATGTTTGTACTGCATGTGTGTGGACAGTGTTTATGTAGTCCATGTTTGTACTGCACGTGTGGACAGTGTTTATGTAGTCCATGTTTGTACTGTATGTGTGGACAGTGTTTATGTAGTCCATGTTTGTACTGTATGTGTGTGGACAGTGTTTATGTAGTCCATGTTTGTACTGTATGTGTGAACAGTGTTTCTGTAGTCCATGTTTATACTGTATGTGTGGACAGTGTTTATGTAGTCCATGTTTGTACTGTATGTGTGGACAGTGTTTATGTAGTCCATGTTTGTACTGTATGTGTGTGGACAGTGTTTATGTAGTCCATGTTTGTACTGTATGTGTGAACAGTGTTTCTGTAGTCCATGTTTATACTGTATGTGTGGACAGTGTTTATGTCGTCCATGTTTATACTGTATGTGTGGACAGTGTTTATGTAGTCCATGTTTGTATTGTATGTGTGGACAGTGTTTATGTAGTCCATGTTTATACTGTATGTGTGTGGACAGTGTTTATGTAGTCCATGTTTATACTGTATGTGTGTGGACAGTGTTTATGTAGTCCATGTTTGTACTGCATGTGTGGACAGTGTTTATGTAGTCCAGTTTTGTACTGTATGTGTGGACAGTGTTTATGTAGTCCCTGTTTTATACTGTATGTGTGGACAGTGTTTATGTAGTCCATGTTTTATACTGTATGTGTGGACAGTGTTTATGTAGTCCATGTTTGTACTGTATGTGTGGACCGTGTTTATGTAGTCCATGTTTGTACTGTATGTGTGGACAGTGTTTATGTAGTCCATGTTTGTACTGATGTGTGGACAGTGTTATGTAGTCCATGTTTGTACTGTATGTTGTGGGACAGTGTTTATTGTAGTCCATGTTTGTACTGTATGTGTGTGGACAGTGTTATGTAGTCCATGTTTGTACTGTATGTGTGTGGACAGTGTTTATGTAGTCCATGTTTATACTGTATGTGTTGTGGGACAGTGTTTATGTAGTCCATGTTTGTACTGTATGTGGTGGACAGTGTTTATGTAGTCCATGTTTGTACTGTATGTGTGTGGACAGTGTTTATGTAGTCCATGTGTACTGTATGTGTGACAGTGTTTATGTAGTCCATGTTTTATGTATGTGTGTGGACAGTGTTTATGTAGTCCATGTTTGTACTGTATGTGTGTGGACAGTGTTATGTAGTCCATGTTTGTACTGTATGTGTGTGGACAGTGTTTATGTAGTCCATGTTTATACTGTATGTGTGTGGACAGTGTTTATGCAGTCCATGTTTGTACTGTATGTGTGGACAGTGTTTATGTAGTCCATGTTTGTACTGTATGTGTGGACAGTGTTCATGTAGTCCATGTTTGTACTGTATGTGTGGACAGTGTTTATGTAGTCCATGTTTGTACTGTATGTGTGTGGGCAGTGTTTATGTAGTCCATGCTTATACTGTATGTGTGTGGACAGTGTTTATGTAGTCCATGTTTATACTGTATGTGTGTGGACAGTGTTTATGTAGTCCATGTTTGTACTGTATGAGTGAACAGTGTTTCTGTAGTCCATGTTTATACTGTATGTGTGGACAGTGTTTATGTCGTCCATGTTTATACTGTATGTGTGGACAGTGTTTATGTAGTCCATGTTTGTACTGTATGTGTGGACAGTGTTTATGTAGTCCATGTTTGTACTGTATGTGTGGACAGTGTTTATGTAGTCCATGTTTGTACTGTATGTGTGGACAGTGTTTATGTAGTCCATGTTTGTACTGTATGTGTGTGGGCAGTGTTTATGTAGTCCATGCTTATACTGTATGTGTGTGGACAGTGTTTATGTAGTCCATGTTTATACTGTATGTGTGTGGATAGTGTTTATGTAGTCCATGTTTGTACTGTATGTGTGGACAGTGTTTATGTAGTCCATGTTTGCACTGTATGTGTGGACAGTGTTTATGTAGTCCATGTTTGTACTGTATGTGTGGACAGTGTTATGTAGTCCATGTTTGTACTGTATGTGTGGACAGTGTTTATGTAGTCCATGTTTGTACTGTATGTGTGGACAGTGTTGTAGGCATGTTTACTGTATGTGTGGACAGTGTTTATGTAGTCCATGTTTATACTGTATGTGTGTGGACAGTGTTTATGTAGTCCATGTTTGTACTGTATGTGTGGGACAGTGTTTATGTAGTCCATGTTTGTACTGTAGTGTGTGGACAGTGTTTATGTAGTCCATGTTTTGTACTGTATGTGTGGACAGTGTTTATGTAGGTCCATGTTTGTACTGTATGTGTGTGGACAGTGTTTATGTAGTCCATGTTTATACTGTATGTTGTGGACAGTGTTTATGTAGTCCATGTTTGTACTGTATGTGTGGAACAGTGTTCTGTAGTCCATGTTTGTACTGTATGTGTGTGGACAGTGTTATGTAGTCCATGTTTGTACTGTATGTGTGTGGACAGTGTTTATGTAGTCCATGTTTATACTTGTATGTGTGGACAGTGTTTATGTAGTCCATGTTTGTACTGTATGTGTGTGGACAGTGTTTATGTAGTCCATGTTTGTACTGTATGTGTGGACAGTGTTTATGTAGTCCATGTTTGTACTGTATGTGTTGTGGGCAGTGTTTATGTAGTCCATGCTTATACTGTATGTGTGTGGACAGTGTTTTATGTAGTCCATGTTTATACTGTATGTGTGTGGACAGTGTTTATGTAGTCCATGTTTGTACTGTATGTGTGGACAGTGTTTATGTAGTCCATGTTTGTACTGTATGTGTGGACAGTGTTTATGTAGTCCATGTTTGTACTGTATGTGTGTGGACAGTGTTTATGTAGTCCATGTTTATACTGTATGTGTGGACAGTGTTTATGTAGTCCATGTTTGTACTGTATGTGTGTGGACAGTGTTTCTGTAGTCCATGTTTATACTGTATGTGTGTGGACAGTGTTTCTGTAGTCCATGTTTATACTGTATGTGTGGACAGTGTTTATGTAGTCCATGTTTGTATTGTATGTGTGGACAGTGTTTATGTAGTCCATGTTTATACTGTATGTGTGGACAGTGTTTATGTAGTCCATGTTTGTACTGTATGTGTGGACAGTGTTTATGTAGTCCATGTTTGTACTGTATGTGTGTGGACAGTGTTTATGTAGTCCATGTTTATACTGTATGTGTGTGGACAGTGTTTATGTAGTCCATGTTTGTACTGTAGTGGTGGGACAGTGTTTATGTAGTCCATGTTTGCACTGTATGTGTGTACCAGTGTTATGTAGTCCAGTTTGTAATGTATGTGTTGTGGACAGTGTTTATGTTGTCCATGTTTATACTGTATGTGTGGGGGGACCGTGTTTATGTAGTCCAATGTATGTACTGTATGGTGTGGGACAAGTGTTTATGTAGTCCCTGGTTGTACTGTATGTGTGTGGACAGTGTTTATGTAGTCCCATGTTTGTACTGTATGTGTGTGGACAGTGTTTATGGTAGTCCATGTTTTGTACTGTATGTGTGGACCTGTTTATGTAGTCCATGTTTGTACTGTATGTGTGGACAGGTGTTTATGTAGTCCATGTTTATGACGGTATGGTGTGTGGACAGTGTTTATGTGAGTCCCTGTTTGTACTGTATGTGTGGCACAGTTGTTTATGTCATGTCCATGTTTGTACTGTTATGTGTGTGGACAGTGTTTATAGTCCATGTTTGTACTGTATGTGTTGGGACAGTGTTTTATGTATCCATTGTATGTAGTGGACAGTGTTTATGTAGTCATGTTTGTACTGTATGTGTGTGGACAGTGTTTATGTAGTCCATGTTTATACTGTATGTGTGGACAGTGTTTATGTAGTCCATGTTTGTACTGTATGTGTGGACAGTGTTTATGTAGTCCATGTTTGTAACTGTATGTGTGTGGACAGTGTTTATGTAGTCCATGTTTGTACTGTATGTGTGTGGACAGTGTTTATGTAGTCCATGTTTTATACTGTATGTGTGTGGAACAGTGTTTATGTAGTCCATGTTGTATTGTATGTGTGGACAGTGTTTATGTAGTCAATGTTTATACTGTATGTGTGGACAGTGTTTATGTAGTCCATGTTTATACTGTATGTGTAGACAGTGTTTATGTAGTACATGTTTATACTGTATGTGTGGACAGTGTTTAGTCATCCATGTTTATACTGTATGTGTGGACAGTGTTTATGTAGTCCATGTTTGTACTGTATGTGTGGACAGTGTTTATGTAGTCCATGTTTATACTGTATGTGTGTGGACAGTGTTTATGTAGTCCATGTTTGTATTGTATGTGTGGACAGTGTTTATGTAGTCCATGTTTGTACTGTATGTGTGTGGACAGTGTTTATGTAGTCCATGTTTGTACTGTATGTGTGAACAGTGTTTCTGTAGTCCATGTTATACTGTATGTGTGGACAGTGTTTATGTCGTCCATGTTTATACTGTATGTGTGGACAGTGTTTAGTAGTCCATGTTTGTATTGTATGTGTGGACAGTGTTTATGTAGTCCTGTTTATACTGTATGTGTGGACAGTGTTTATGTAGTCCATGTTTATACTGTATGTGTGGACAGTGTTATGTAGTCCATGTTTGTACTGTATGTGTGGACAGTGTTTATGTAGTCCATGTTTATACTGTATGTGGACAATGTTTATGTAGTCCATGTTTGTACTGTATGTGGGACAGTGTTTATGTAGTCCATGTTTGTACTGTATGTGTGGACAGTGTTTATGTAGTCCATGTTTGTATTGTATGTGTGGCAGTGTTTATGTAGTCCATGTTTGTACTGTATGTGTGTGGACAGTGTTTATGTAGTCCATGTTTGTACTGTATGTGAACAGTGTTTCTGTGTCCATGTTTATACTGTATGTGTGGACAGTGTTTATGTCGTCCATGTTTATACTGTATGTGTGGACAGTGTTTATGTAGTCCATGTTTGTATTGTATGTGTGGACAGTGTTTATGTAGTCCATGTTTTACTGTATTGTTGGACAGTGTTTATGTAGTCCATGTTATACTGTATGTGTGTGGACAGTGTTTATGTAGTCCATGTTTGTACTGTATTGGTGGACAGTGTTTATGTAGTCCCATGTTTGTACTGTATGTGTGGACAGTGTTTATGTAGTCCATGTTTA